>NC_134904.1:14426574-14451574 GCF_041734735.1 Babylonia areolata | reverse complement strand
GGTAGAGGGCGTATCAGATATTAAGCTGATAAGAACAGATACTACACTTTGATCTTAGCCAAAAGGCCGAGAAGCGATACTTGTCTGTGCTTCAGAAACCCCACGCCTTTCACGAGCTGACTTCATATTTCTGTGGTACCTAATATTGCCTGAAAACAAATTAACTATAACCAGAAGACTAAGGGATTTAATGGTAAACATTGTCAAGTTATGACTTTAGCATTGATAGTTGAACATTGTTGTGTTTTTAAATAAATATGAATTTATCAAACATAAAACATTGCAGAGTATCTTCATGGAAAAAAGCTGTATTAACTATATATCAGTGCAAACATCTAGCTATTATGAACTATCTGTCATGGGATATTTCAGGGAAGGAGAGAGAGAGAGAGAGTGTGTGTGTGTGTGTGTGTGTGTGTGTGTGTATGTGTATGATTTCAGTCTGCACTCAGTAAAATGATATTGATTTTCAGACAGGCAAAATTTAACCCAAATTGGACCTCAACTTTCTTCGTCAGTGTGACACTCAGTACGGAAATGGTAAACAAGACAACAAAAACGAGTGAAATTATATCCTCCTTGTCAGTGTGCGTGCATTTCTTCGCTGGAAGAGAGTCTGCCCGTCAACAGCAAGGCACCGCAGGGGCACTGGATAGAGAACTCGAAGAAAAAAAAAAGGTAACTGACGCACACACGCAGACAGACACAAACACGCAGACAGACACAAAACGGTCACACATGAGACATATGCAGACGCAAGTTGAAGCATCCAGGATTTGAAACACCATCTGGCAAAGTCAGTAGACCTCTGATGCCACAAAGACTACACCCACTGACCCAGCAAAGAAAAGAAAAAAAGAAAAAAGAAGAAGAAAAAAAAACATGGCTCACAAAAACAAAACAGAATGAGAAGAACACAAATGACGCCGTCAACAACGTGACAAAAGTATGACGATCTCGAAACAAAATTACATGATACTGTATTCTGTCTCTATTTGGTCTGACAAAGTACAAGATCTGTCAACAGCTGCAATCATTCATAATTCCGTCTCGAATGGCATACAGCCATAACGACTTATAGCTCAAGCACAACACACACACACACACACACACACACACACACACACACACACACACACTGGAGTTCATTTTGCGCCAAAGATGTTATTAACCATAAAGATTCTAAGAAATTATATATATATTTTTTTTTAAGTCTGAAAACGAATAGCATACATGAGAAATGGAATGAAACTGCTGTTGCTAAGTGAGTGAGGAGACAGACCACAAACCGTATGGAAACGAAATAGCGAGTTCACAGTCTTCAGTCTCTCACTCTCTCAGCAAACAAGGAGATGCAAGGAATTACACCTGAGCCTAATATAATTACACGAAAGATTTTTTTTAAATATATTAAAACCATAACGTTTGTCTATTCTTTCACCCACACTCATTCTCGCCTCATTATGGGTTTTTTTTGTTTTGTTGATCAGGATCAGGATTTGGGGTGTTGTTATATATACAACTTAGCCATTTTTGGCTTTTTGTGCCCCTTCAGATTTTACACCTTTTTATTATTGGTCAGTTCGTTGACTAGCTCAGTCATTTTATCCATCAAAATCGTATTTCGTTTTTGTTAATAACTCATGTTTATCTATGAGGTTCTTAAAAGTATTTATACTAGGTGCACGTTTAATATTGTTTGTTAATTTGTTCCAGTAATTTGTTACTCTGTTACTAAATGTAAACTTTCTGAAATTTGTTCTGGAATATTGTTTAAATATTTTGTTTTTAAATATTGCTGTTTCTTGTAGTGTCTACCTTTGTAGTACAAAAAAGCATGCTTTGTTTACATCGTCAAACACATTAAATATTTTGTACGTCTGTATCAGTTTCTTTCCTAACGTCATATCATATCAAATCATATCAAGTGTCATGGCTTTTAGGCTTTATTAGCACTTTGCCTGACCATTCGGATTTTTTTCAATCTTCTTTTCTATTTAAAAAAAGATTTAAATAACTTTTTATGAGAGTGCACACTTACTACTGTTATGCCTAGCGTCCTATGGAGAAATTATCTTGGAAGCCATAATCCTTCCTGTGTTTATCGAGCAAATTCTTAATACTTATAAGTTTTCATGCAGGGACAATGTTACTGGGCAGTTTATTCCAGAAGTTAACAACCCTGTTTTACTGGTTTAAAAAAAAAAAAAAAAAAAAAAAGAAGAAGAAAAAAAAAAGTGAAAAATGGTTTGATTTGTTACTTACTACTTTCTTACTTGATACTTGATTCTTGCGGTGTAGAAGGCCTAACAGGCCTGTTCACTGTTCCAGGAAATAGAAATTACTACACATTAGACTGTGTGTGGCATGTGTGGCACAGACTCGTGGTATCATTCTGGGTCGCAGAGAGTGGGTACACTCCTCCAGTGTGCATCCAGCCTGTTTCTGAACGTGCTGAGGGATGGGGCGGTTACAACACTGTCAGGATGGCTATTCCAGACTGTGACGACACGTTGGGAAAGTAGCCAGCACGTAGGTTCAGCCTGCAGTGTCCCTTGGCCAGCTTAAGGCCTAAGGCTGTTCCCCCGGGTATCCCTGCCTTGGAAGAGGTGGAGCACTGGTCGATCTGTGTCATAAGTTCTGTGGACGTATTTGCATACGTCGATCATGTCACCTCTGTTACGACCATGTCACCTCTGTTGAATGTCTTCATTAGTTTTAGTAGGCGTCGCGAGTCCCTTTTAATCCTGCACAGTTTGTCTACTACTTCGTTTTGTCGACGCGATCCAAACCACAGGATCGAACTTGTCGGCCGGCCAGTAACACGTCGTCTACTCACAGTGTTCCTTCAATAAGCAAGCGTACGCCCACCCACACAACTCAGGTGAGACACTTGGGCACCTCCTCCATCGTTGAACTGAGACACCAGTCCCAACAGGGGGATCCCTCCACTCCGTGGGTCCTCTCAGCCGGTCAGCTTGGAGCCCAGCCCCACTGTCAGCTCCTCGTCCTGTCAGCTCCTCTTTCCGTAAGCTCCTTTGTCCTTCCAGTGTCCTTGGGTAGTCCCACCACCTCAATTGACACCCTTCCAGTCCCTCATATGAGGCGATGTTTGTACGAAGTTCCAAGCACATGGTTAAATCCAGCCAGCTGTTCTTGGGTTGTCCCACCACCTCGATGCCCTTCCAACCTCTTGGAAGATAGTTTGTGCTGAGTTTCTTGCACACATTAGCACTGTCCAGCCAGCTGTTCATTTTTCCCCCGCTGGCCAAGCCATGGCGTAATAGTCCATATCGTGACGTGACTAAGGGATGACGTCAAACTCCTTGTCAATATGTTCGAATCACCTCTCCTTTTTCCAGAGTCTCACCACAGACCATTAAATTATGAATAAAATAACTACTTTTTTTCCCACCTGATGTACGGAAAAGTCAAGGCTTCCAGCTTCGTTTGAAAAAAACACCTCAGCCGAGTTCTTACAGATTCAGAGGTTACTGTACACACACACACACACACACATGAACACCCACAGCTCAACGATTCACCCAAACCTGGCACATGAAAATCGTTTTTCCGCATCCATCAGAGGTATCTGAAATAAAATAATGAAATATTTCTCTGTTCTCCTCTGTTGACACAGGTCGATTTTTTTGGTATAATGAAATGGCCGACAGAGCAGTAAAAAAAAAGGGATGCACAAAGAATAGAGAACAGATCATTCGGTGTGCGACAGCCGTACCGAGCGGTCACGTTTTGCTGTGCTCTCACACACCGAATGCAAGCTGACTTGTGTTCCAGTTTCAACACTGCTTTTTTCCCTGTCTCAGTGCGGCGAAACCGTTGCGACTGTTCAAAATCGTATTCGGCTTTTCGAAGTTTTCTTTTGCCGTCCGTCGTGTTCGCTCTTTTTTTCTTTTTGTAGATATGACCGGGTCTGCAAGTGTCAAGCCTGTCTTCTTAAAGACAACTGAGAGACATCCCTGATTCCAGAAACAAGCGCGCTACGGTGTTGGAGATGTGCCTGGCTGCGGAGCGAGTTGCAGGACAAGGTTCGATGGTGGGTGCCCAGGAGATCAATGGGCTGTGGAGGCTGTACCCCGCTACGATAGAGGCAAGGTCCCAGCTTCTCATTCAAGGGACACGCATAAGAGGTACGGTACTGCAATCATCTAACACTAACCCGTACATCCTAAGAGACGAATCTGGAGAGGAAAAGCCAACCATTATAATTTTCATTGACAACATCCCTATATCCGTTGCTGATAGTGAGATACAGCACTCCCTTCTGAAAGCGGGATGCGAGCTAACTTACCCGGTTTTTAACTGGGCGAAGATTCGTGTTTGTGACAGTCCCAACTGTGCCTCTGGAAAACACTCTTAAAGTAAGCTTTTTCACAGCTAAAGTTTTCCATAAAGAACAGAAGCTAGCGAGAAAGCCAGTAGTGTGTTCCAACTGCTTGGAGCAAGGCCATCACAATTCTGTCTGTGAAAAAGACGTTGTTTGTAGGGCTTGCAGAAAGACAGGGCATAAAGGGGGGGACTCTACCTGCGAGTTTTCTGCTTCGGATAAGCCAAGAAGGGAGAGTGAGAGTGAGACAGGCGTGAATGAGGAGGATCAAAGTGAAGCGCAGAGTGAGGAAGGACAGAGAGTGACAAAAAAGGACAGACAATCCAGGGGACGACCCTCAACTCGACAGGCAACGCTGAGCACCTCATTGGAACTGAGGAGTCCCCCTCGTCACTGCTCGGAGACCCCCAAGCGTCGTCGGTCTCGGGAGAACAGCCCTGAGGGAAGGGGTGACAGTAAACAATCCAGACGGGAAGGCGGGCGGTCTGACCGCCGTGGGGCTCCAGACGTGGAGGTGTTTCGCTAGCTTCTAGCACTGACCTGGACTGACCTTTTGATGACGGACTGGCTTTGAACAACGGACTACGAGTTTTGATCACACCTCATGATTCGACGACTTAAAATGGATAACAATCACGGAAATACGGAACCAGATTGTCAACTATACATGCAAACACGCAGAGCACACAAACAGGCATATGAACAGAAAAATGAACAAGCAAACAATAGTTTAATCTCATTCTCTCATGGATAAGTTACGCACAGGATCATTGAATTGTAGAGGATTAAAAAACAAAATTAAAAGATTATCACTTTTTCAATATTTGAAAAGCAACAAGTTCAATATTGTTTGTCTACAAGAGGCCCACATAACTCATAGCGACTTACCTGTATGGGAAAAACAGTGGGGAGGGGAAATCTTTTATCATGAAGGAACAAACAGAAGTAAGGGAGAAGTCACAGTAATCTTAATTGCAAAACAGTTCACTGTGAGAGTAAAATTAGAAATGGCACAAAGCAGAATCTTAATCGTCTTAGTCTCACACGAGAAATGTAATTTTCATCTAGCAAATATATACGCTCCAAACAATGCCTCAGAAAAAGCGGCTTTTTTTTGGCTTTTTTTCTTTCTTTTTTTCCTTTTTTTTTTACAGAACTTCAGCAACACTGTAATGACTTTAGTGACAACAACTTTATTTTGTGTGTAACTTTAACTGTGTTCTTGACAACAACCTTGACGTTATATTGGGTCCACCTCATCGAGAAAATGAAATTCAGGAACTTAATAGATTTTAAAAAATGTTCTTAATTTAACTGACACCTGGAGAATGTTCCACATGAAAGAACAAGACTTTACCTGGTGTCGCAGCAATCCATTTGTAGCCCGTCGCCTTGACAATTGCTTTATATCAGAAAGCATGATACATCATCTAGTAATGTGCGAACATATTATAGTCCCTAATTCAGATCATAAAGCTGTTCTAATAGAATTTAGTGACAATGAATTTTCACGTGGTCCAGGATACTGGAAGTTCAATAATAGTTTCTTAAAGAATGACACTTTCGTACAAAGAATGAATGACTTACTTGACAGACAGCTAAACAATGACGGTACAGACTATTTGACAGATTTAGATAGATGGGAAATGTGCAAAGTCAAAATAAGAAATTTTTGTAGCGAATTTGGTAAAGGATTATCTTGTCAACGAAGAAATGAGTCCCGAAAGCTAAACATGTAGATTTTAGAGGAGGGGGAAAAGCTGATTAAAGATCCTACAAACGAGAAAACACAAACTAATTTCATACACTTAAAACAAAAATTAGAACTGCTGCGACTAAACGAAGCAAAGGGTGCACAGATACGATCAAGGAGTAAATGGATTGAAGACGGGGAACGCAACACTAAGTACTTCTGTAATTTAGAAAAAGCTAGAGGAAAGAGAAAAGTCATAACAAGGCTGCGTAAGGAAACGGGGGAAACAATAACTGATCAGAACAATATACTTCAAGAGCAGGTTGCATTTTACAAAAATCTATACAACCAAACAACCACATCTGACAACATACAACACGAAACTAACATATTTCTAGAGACTGAAACTTTCCCACGCTTAGACGAAGATGGGTCCGCTTCATGTGAAGGACTGGTTACAATAGAAGAAACGACCATGGTTTTAAGAAACTTGAAAAATGGTTCCGCTCCTGGATATGACGGAATTACGATAGAATTTTTAAAATCTTTTGGGTTAAACTAGGCAGAATAGTAACAAGTTCTTTTGTTGATTCTTTTCATAAAGGTGAACTGTCTTATACACAAAACAAGGGGTAATTACGTTACTACACAAAGGGAAAGAATTAGAGAGAGATTAACAAACTGGCGACCTATCACTTTGACCAATTCTGATTATAAGATACTAGCGAAAGTTTTATCAGAAAGACTTAGTAAAGTAGTACGTAAACTAATTCACGACGACCAAGTGGGTTATATTAAAGGAGGAAATATTGCACCAATTATAAGATCTATTGACTATGTTATAAATTATTTAAGTAAGCGGAATGAAACCGGGTATTTACTAGCCATTGATTACTGTAAGGCATTCGATTCCATATCTAAAACGTTTCTTTTACAGGTTTTCGGCTTTGGACCAGACTTCCAAAGATGGGTTCACGTTTTAAATAATGGCTCTTCCAGCTGCATCAACCACGGAGGTTGGATTTCTGAACCTTTTGCAGTAACGTGTGGAATTAGACAGGGATGCCCCTTTTCTCCACTAGCATTTGTTTTGGCTGTAGAATTGCTCGCTATAAAAATTAGAAATCATACAATCGTGGGCATTAAAGTACCCTCATGTTCTGGTAACGGTAATCCAACTCACTTAAAAATCAAACAAATGGCTGATGATACTACTTTGTTCCTTAGAAATACAGAAGACATGATGAAGGCTTTAGAAATATTTACGGCATTCGAAAGATTCTCTGGCTCGAAATTGAACATAGAAAAAACGAAGGCAATGAGGATTGGTCAGCATAACGGAAATGAAGTTCTTCCATTTACTTTAATCAGTAAAATTAAAATCTTAGGTATTTATTTTCAAGCAGATAAGACGGCACAGGAAATTGCAGATAATTGGGCACAAAGAATAGACCATATTAATACATTGATAAATGAATGGAGTAAGCGTGATCTCAGTATTCAAGGTAAAGTAGTAGTTATAAAGACTTTTTTGATTAGTCAGTTAATTTACGTAAATGAAGTCCATTGGTCTTCCACACAGTATTCTATGCAAAATGAACACCACTTTTTACAGGTTTCTATGGCAGAAAAAACAAAGTAATGGAAAGGCATTTGAAAAGGTAAAACGGAAAGTCATGGAAGCTGAATACAATGCTGGAGGCGATAAATATGATTACTTTACAAAAATGCTTTAATTTACAGTGGGCAGGAAAACTTCATGAAGTAAATGAAGAGCAAAACTGGTGCTTAATACCGAAATGGCATGTTGGAAAACTTGCAAAATATAACAGGGTTTTCCATATCAACTGTAAAATAAGAGACGTCAAGGGTTTAGATAGAATTGATAATGTGTTCTGGCGGAGTATAGTAACTACCTTTTTAGAAAACAAATCTTTAGCAACACACAATATAATAAACAGCAGCAACTTCCAGAATCAGATGCTATTCAACAACTCTTTGATCACATACAAAAACAAAACGTTATTTTTTCAAATATAGCAAGCAAATGGGATAGAACTGATTAAAGATGTAATTCATGCAAGTGGAAACAGAATACTTACTTTAGAAGAAGTACAAAGACAAATTGGACAGAACAAAGCAAACCTGATGCTTGAATATAATCTTCTTATCCATTTTCTCCCCAAAACATGGATTCAGTGGATACAGAAAGGGGGAAAAAAATACAGAATCCAATGTATGTGAGGTTAGCATGTGTAACACAAAACCTAGAATTATTAAGAATATATTACTTGAAAATGAAGAAATAGTAACCCCAATTGCGGAAAAACTTTGGTTAAGAAAATTTGGCATACATTTAGATAAGTCAGCATGGTCAAGAGCCAATGATGTTACAAAAGAAGTACGATTAAAAGTTCTTCAATGGAAAATTCTACACAACATTTATCCAACAAATCTTCTTTGTAAAATGAAAGAAAAAGAAAATAATAAATGTTCTTATTGTCCAGACACAGTCGATTACATTGAACACTTTTTCTTTGAATGTCCACTTGTAAGCAGTTTTTGGTGTTACATAGAAAAATTGATCAATTTAAAAACAGATCTTAGATTGAAAGTTTCAATAACTGATATACTTTTTGGTATTAACAAATCAGAAGGCCTGCTTGGAAATTACAAATACATCAATTAGATAATCCTTGTAAGCAAAATGTGTATAAGCATTTTTTTTTTAAACTGAGTCCTCCCTCTCTATACAATGCATTTTTGAAAGAGAGCTAGGCCTCAAAAGTCAACTGAATCCATGTTAGTAAATGTAAAAAAAAGATCACACACACACACATACACACACACACACACACACACACACACACACTGTACGCAAACACCTTTCACATATTCACTTTCGTATCTTTTATTTGTATCATTATTGCTAAATACTTGTATTTATTTCACGGACTGGCCGAATGAGTATATGTAAAATATCGACAATGCGCATGGTATAATGTCAAGTATGTCATTTACTTTCATGTGTTATACGACGAGTTGTCCTGAGGACGATGTGGCGAGCGTCCTTGATCAATGCGTCCGGCAGAAGAACAATCACTGTGCGTCGTTTCGGGGGAGGGCGGAACCTGCCTCATGTCCGAGCATCAACTTTCCTTTTTGTTTCTTCTTCTCCTTTTTTTTTTCTCCCTTCCTCCAATAATTAATGTTGATCTAATTGCATGTTTTTCGACGTATATGTATTATACTAAGATGATTTCGATGATTATCTCACATACAGAATCTACACACTCACATCAGAGCAAACTAAATCACAGACAACTGAAAACACATGTAAAATGTTAAAATATTCACTGAAATTGTCCATGAAAACTGAATATTCAGACAAAGAACTTAGTGTATTCGGAAGAATACTACTTTGAATACATTTAGATGTATTTACATGTATTAATCGAAAACTGACATGTTATATAGAAAAAAAAAACACCGAAAGAAAACAGAAGGAAAAAAAGGTTTTTGGTTTTTTTTGGCCAATGAAGAAGGCGTGTGAAAGCACAAAAAAAAAAAAAAAAAAAGAAAAAAAACCACCACGTTCTGGTGCTCCATGACCTGCATGCAACTGAGGCCACAAAAAAAAACCAACCACTTTTTACATATGAATTTTTTTCCAACTGTCACTTTCAAAATACTGCAGACTTTTCGAGTCTTCAATATGGAGCAGATCTCAAGCTTGTGTTGATGATAGGATTTCATACCCAAATGAAAAGCGGCTTACAACTACAATTACACAACACAACATCATGGATTTCCCATCGTCCCTGATAGCATGCAAACATTTTAACTCTCTCCATACGAACGGCGAAAGAGACGACGTTAACAGCGTTTCATCCCAATTACCATCATCAAAATATTGCAAGCGGAACGCTCTTATACTGAAGAGGTGAATGTTGACAAAGAATACCACAGTTCTGACGACGGAAGCTAAAGGTTGGGTCATTCAGACACCCACTGGACATCCGAGGGGTCTGTTTAGAGGAGAAGAGAGGACTGGCCGTACTGAGTGAGTTAAAAACGTTTATAAAATGCCAACGTAGACGTCTAAAAAACGTTCACGGAAGACATTTTTTAAATGTACTTTTGCTCATTTCGGTAAACGTTTTTTAAACATTAATATTTTACCTAGAACCAGTCAACCACAAAACCAAGTGAACCAAAATAAAACGTTTTAAAAACGTTTGCATGGTATCTGGGTTACTACCATAGACTGGTAACCTCTCTGTTAAGAGTCTCAAATAAGACTGAACGCTTTCAAGACAAAAAGCGGTTTACAGCTGCAATTACACAACACAACATGATGGATTTCCCATCGTACTATCATAGACTGGTGATTTCTCTGTTGTCTCGTATAAGACTGAACGCTTTCAAGACAAAAAGTGGTTTACAACTGCAATTACACAACACAACATGATGGATTTCCCATCGTAGTATCATAGACTGGTGATTTCTCTGTTGTCTCGTATAAGACTGAACGCTTTCAAGACAGAGTGTAACAAAAACGTTTATTGTATATGTGGTAAACAGATCACACGAAATCATATTTTGTTTCAGTGTCAAATGATAATTTGTCAGGTTAGTTCAAAAGTCTTGTAAAGTTAGAAAAACGTTCAGAACAATACATGAAAGAAATAATGTTCAATCAATTATTGCTGACTGAAATTGCTGAATCCTTGATACATACTCCGCTGGAAGCGATTATATGATGCGACCTACCGATATTTGATTTTATTTTTTCTTGTTGTTTATGTTGTAAATTGATGTTACACATTTATTTACGAATGGTTGACTCCACTGCTCTAGTTTATCCATTCTCTGCATATCCCCCTTAACCACCACCTCCCACCCCCATCACACACACACACACACACACACACACACACACACACACACACACGCACACACACATATATATATATATATTGTGTGTTTGTGTGTGTACATAGTAGAGAGAAAGAGAGATGCTAGTGTGTGTTTGTGTTCATATGTACATATAAAACATAGATATGGTACATGAACACACACACACACACACACACACACAGGCCTCACCACCTTCCTACCACCACCATCCCCCTCGCCCCCCCCCCCTCCCCCCCTGGCCCCCCTCCCTCCCACACACACACACACACACACACACACACACACACAGAGGCATACACACATCACTTACAGTGAAAAGACGTTAAACTAAAGAACGAACGAACGAACGAAGCATACACACACACACACACTCGCCCACACCCACACTAAACACCGGCCACACCACCATCACCTCCCCCCCCCCCGCCTCCACACCCCCCCCCCCCACACACACCCGCGCCCACGCCCACACCCACACCGGCCACACCACCTCCCTACCACCACAACCACCATCAGCCCCCCCCCACCCACACACACACACACACACTCGCTCACACCCACACCCACACTAAACACTAGCCACACCACCTCCCACAATCACCACCATCATTACCTACGCCACCCCCATCCTCCCCTCCCTCCCAACCCCCCTCCGCCCTCACCCCCCCCCCTCCCACACACACACACACACAAACAAACACACACTGACACACACACACACACTGACACACACACACTCGCACACACACACACACACACACACACACACACACACACACACACACACACACACACACACACGCACACACGCACGCACCTGTTTTTGAGGCGGGTGATGGTCAGCATGTTGGCGTCCTGGAAGCGGGACTGGGTGGCCAGCTGGGCCACGTGGTCCTGCCTCAGCACCTTCACCTGCTGCTGAAGGGAGGAGAGTTCCAGTCTGACGGCACGGACCTTGTCCTCCTCCGCCCGCAGCTGACCCTCTTGGGCCTTGATCTGACCACCGCCGCCACAGAGAGAGAGAGAGATAGAGAGAGAGGGAGAGAGAGAGGGCGGTAAGGAGAGGGTGAGAGAGGGAGAGAGAGAGGGGGGAGCGGGAGAGGGAGAGGGAGAAGGAGAGAGAGGAGGAGGGAGAGGGGGGAGAGAGAGAGGGGGAGAGGGATAGAGAGAGTGAAGGAGAGAGAGGGGGTGAGAGAGAGAAAGGGACAGAGAAAGGGGGTAGAGGGAGATAGAGAGTGGGAAGAGAGAGAGGGTGAGAGAGAGAGGGGGGAGTGAGAGAGGGAGAGAGAGAGGGACGAACGAACGAAATTTTATTTCCCTCTTGGCAAAGTTGACAAGAAAGAAAGAAAAAAAAAAGGAAAACGAAAAATGGTGGTGGTGGGGTGGGGGTAAGAAAAAATGCATGCACAAGAGCAAATTCTTCACACACACACACACACACACACACACACACACACACAGAGAAAAGAAGTAAGCATGCACATCACATAATTATATACATCAATAATCATATGCACAGTATATGTACAAATGATACAGTAATGGAGGATAGAGAAAGTAAGAATGAAAAAAAAGAAGAAAGAATAAAGACTGGGCGGAGAAACAGACAGGTAGACAGACAGATGCAGAGACAGACAGACAGGTGTAAACGCAATAATCAATAATAATCAATTTGAAATTGTGGATAATATTAGCCGCATAACAATGTAAAGCACGTTTACAGGTTTTTCATGAGATATGCACGATATGTGTTTTTAAATACAGAGATGCTTTTAACTGTGTTCACATTTATACATGATAACATTTCATTCCATTAACAACCCCCCCTGAGTAAGAAAGACTAGACTTGAATAGATCAATCCTTGGAAACGGTACAGAAATCTTGTGTACATTACGATGAGTGTTAATAACAAATCTATTTTGAAGAGAAGGTGGCAGAAAAGCCAGACATAATTTTAAACATGAAAGCCAGACATAATTTTAAACATGAATAGCGCCTGATTATATTTCAGGTTAGCTGTTAGTGGAAGAATATCCAGAGCTATGTAATCAGAAGGATTTAGTGATGAGGATTTTAGAAGCACTAATGCTTGTCTATGGAGACTCAAAAGAGGTTTTGGAGTAATTTCACTAGCTGAATCCCATAATGTTGATGTGTAATTAATGTGGGAGCATAAAAATAAGCATTAAAAAAATAACTTGCGACAATGATGATTTTAAAAAGTGTTTTATCTTAGATAGTTGATAGATACTTTTTGATACTTGTTTGCACAATAATAAAAAAAAAATGATGTAACCATGATAGGTTGTTATCAATTGTAACCCCCAGAATTTTGCAGTGGTCCACTTCTTCAATCATCAGGCCATTAATACGGATTGACGAGCAGTCTACAGACAGATTTTGACGTCTTCTGTCTTGTTGTGATTAACAAGTATTTTGTTTTCTTGGGATGGAGACACATGTGGTTCAATTCAGAACATTCAATTAATTGGTCAGTGCTAACCTGAAGAGAAAAGAATACAACGGAGAGAGAGAGGGGGGGGGAGGGGGAGAGAGATATAGACAGAGGGAGAGAGAGAGGAAGAGAGAGAGAGAGAGAGAGAGAGAGAGGGGGGGGAGACAGAGGGAGACAGATAGAGAGGGAGGGAGAGGGACGAAGAGAGAGAGAGGAGAGAGAGAGAGAGAGCGAAGGAGAGAGAGAGGGAGACACAGAGAGAGGGAGAGAGAGAGGGAGAGAGAGATACGGAGAGAGAGAGGGGGGGAGAGAGGGGGGGAGAGAGAGAGAGTGAAGGAGAGAGGGAGATGGAGGCAAAGAATTATTAGTTTGTTCTAAACTTAACTAACTCAATTTCACAATTATTTGTTAACACTGTAAAACAAGCATCTTGACCAAAGCACAGCACAGACACAATGGCAGAGAACACACGAAGCGGGACAAGCTGCCTGCCGCCTCACCTTTCTCTCCTGCGCGGCAACGGTGTCCCTGAGCCCCCTCTCCTGGTTGAAGTCCACCACCTTGGCCCCCAGAGACTCCAGGCGTTGGGCAGGCCTCTCCCGCCACGCCAGCACCAGAGACTTCTCCCGGATCTGGGTGAAGGGTTAAAATGTTCCATAGCCTTCATAACGGTCATCGGTCACCATGGGTTAAAGGTTAAAGGTCCCATAGCTTTTTTTATTTTTTTTACGGTCATCGGTTCAGGGATGAAAGGTTAAAGGTCCCATAGCATTTTTTACCGTCATCGGTTCAGGGGTTAAAGGTTAAAGGTCCCATAGCCTTTTTAACGGTCATCGGCCTGGGGCTGTGAATTCATATCATCTGTGTCTGTATTTGTATTTGTATTTCTTTTTATCACAACAGATTTCTCTGTGTGAAATTTGGGCTGCTCTCCCTAGGGAGAGCGCGTCGTTACACTACAGCGCCACTCATTTTTTTGTATTTTTTCTTGCGTGCAGTTTTATTTGTTTTTCCTATCGAAGTGGATTTTTCTCCAGAATTTTGCCAGGAACAACCGTTTTGTTGCCGTGGGTTCTTTTACGTGCGCTAAGTGCATGCTGCACTATGGACCTCGGTGTATCGTCTCGTCCGAATGACTAGCGTCCAGACCTCCACTTAAGGTATAGTGGAGGGGGAGAAAATATCGGCGACTGAGCCGTGATTCGAACCAGCGAGCTCAGATTCTCTCGCTTCCTAGGCGTTGCCTCTAGGCCAACACTCCACACCATAGGAAGTCGGGGCCCAATCCTCTCCTCCAACCACCTTCCCTGACCCGAAGTCAGGTACCCATTCACACTTGGGTGGAGTGAGGGAAGTCAAGAGTGATAATGCCTTTTTCCCAAGGACACAACACCATGCTGTAACGGGGCTCGAACTCCGATCACTGGTGGCCACTGGCCAAACCTGATTCTGTCATGATGTAGTGCCGGGGCTCAGCAGTACACTACATACATGCTCAGTATGCTCGGAATTCTACATCACGAGCTCGGTCTGCTCAGAGTTAGGCCACATTTTCAGCATGCTCAGTTCTACAACACATGCTGATTACGCTCAGAATTACACCGCATGCTTGGTATGGTCAAAATCACATGTTGAGTATGCTCAGTTTGTCGGTCTCTCTGCCCATTGACCTACCCATCTATACATCCATCTGTCTTTCTGTCTGTCTGTCTGCCCACCAAGCTATATATTTCTATCTGTCTGTCTGTCTGCCCACTGAGCTATATCTATCAATCAATCAGTCTATCTATCTATCTAGCCATCTGCCCACCGACCTATATCTATCTATATATCTATCTATCTGTCTATCTATCTTTATGTATCTATCTTTGTCTATCTGTCTGTCTGCCTGTCTGCTCACCGACCTTGGCATCCAGGTAGTGCAGCAGTTTCCTCCTCTGAGTGTCGTGCATGCAGTGCATCAAACTGGAGAACTTGTCCGTCAGCTCCTCTTCGTCAATCAGCAGCCCTGGCCCTTCCTCTGCACACACCACGTTCAGTTTCAGTTCCTCAAGGAGGCGTCACTGCGTACGGACAAATCTATTTACACTACACCACATCCGCTTGGCAAATGCCTGACTGGCAGCACACCCCCAACGCGCTTGTCAGGCCTTGGACGGGCGCAATAGCCGAGTGGTTAAAGCGTTGGACTGTCAATCTGAGGGTCCCGGGTTCGAATCACGGTGACGGCGCCTGGTGGGTAAAGGGTGGAGATTTTTACGATCTCCCAAGTCAACATATGTGCAGACCTGCTAGTGCCTGAACCCCCTTCGTGTGTATATGCATGCAGAAGATCAAATACGCACGTTAAAGATCCTGTAATCCATGTCAGCGTTCGGTGGGTTATGGAAACAAGAACATACCCAGCATGCACACCCCCGAAAACGGAGTATGGCTGCCTACATGGCGGGGTAAAAACGGTCATACACGTAAAAGCCCACTCGTGTGCATACGAGTGAACGCAGAAGAAGTCAGGCCTTGAATACATGGATGCAACTTTTGTCTGTCAGTAACCTGTTCCCACAATCTGATGCACCGCGATGGAATGCAACGTGACAGCTATTCGGTAGTTTCAGTTTCTCAAGGAGGCGTCACTGCGTTCGGACAAATCCAAATACGCCACACCACATCTGCAAGGCAGATGTCTGGCCAGCAGCATAACCCCAACGCGCTTTGTCAGGCCTTGAGTGCATGACTATATATTTGTGTACCTATCAGAGTGGATTCATTCTACAGAATTTTGTCAGAGGGCAACATTCTCGTTGACATGGGTTCTTTTTCAGTGTGCCAAGTTGCGCGCTGCATACGGAACCTCAGTTTATTTTCTCATCCGATTTTCCAGTCAAACTTGGGACAAACTGGCGACATCGTGAATCGAACCCAGACTCTCATGGAAACTGTACTGGCAGATAAGTGTCTAAACAACACAGCACACCACTATACAGTGTTACCGTCACTGCTGTAAAGCATGTGACAGACTTTGGCAGTGCAAAGTGTGACAGAGTGTACAGTCATACATATATTTTTAATGTATGTTTTACAACAGTAGAATGGGGTATTGTGTAAAAAAAAAAAAAACACAACAAACAACAAAAATAACCAATATTACATAGAGTACAGCACTGTACTGCAGAACAATTTTGTATGATAGTCGGTCGTGTCCAACTATGACCATGTCAGAACAGCAGACGAGGCAACTGCTGTACCGCATATTAATTTGATTACAGTATAGTCTTGCCCAAAAGACACATCCCCGCTCTCTCAGCCAAAGAGGACTTTAGGACAGTCGGCGTTATGTTGATCCCCAAAGGCCAACTGGCCCCCAAAGGCTACTGCACTACGAGAGTCAGTGCAGACGTGCCTCCTAGACTTGAGTCATTGTCCTTCACAAAAGACCAAGCCGTAAATAAATCATGACTGCAGTGGAGAAACCATCGATCATACAGCTCTCATCTTGCTGTTGGCCAAACTGCATATGTCTGTCGGGGGGGGAGGTGGGGAGGGAGTGGGGGGGTGAGTGGAGGGGGGGGGGCGAGGATCGTGGGGTGGCGGGGTGAGGAGGAAAGGGTGTGGAGGAGGGAAAGCATCAATAACACCAAGACACCTTCTTCCCACAGCAGATCGGCCACAAAGAAGTTGCCGGTACGATACATCAGTTCCCGGAAGCGTTTGTAACTCTTGTTGCCGCGCAGGCGCAGGGCGTTCAGCAGGCGTTTGTTTCTTTCTTCTTTCGTGTCTCCGTCCTGAAAGTAGAAGCAGAAGACACCATACATCTGGTATGCCAATTACCTCTTATCCTGGTGTACTTCTCAGTATGTATTACACTGCCACTGGTGAATTAACAGAGTGAAATTAAAGTAAAAAGTTCATATTACAGTACAAATGCTATTCAAAGCGCCTTATATCTCCCATTAAACATAAACATGACGTAAAATCATTACTACAACTGTTCTTTTGTCAACGAAAAACATCCAATTCGTACACAGGTGAAAATATTTTTTTTTTAAAAGCACTATTCGTCGATCAAAAAAGTTATCGAGTAAATAATGCTTAGGTCAAAATGAAAATCATTTCATCACACAGACACAGAGAGAGAGAGAGAGAGAGAGAGAGAGAGAGAGAGAAAATATCAACTGATATTAGATGGATCCGTGTCCTTCACACATGGCACTAAATCCCGAGGTAGAAAACAACAGGTTTTGCACGGTGATCACGTACTACGTTCAGCCCTCATTTTGGATTCTTTGTCTTTCTCTCAATATTTGAATGCAGTTTTATTTGTTTTTCCTATCGAAGTGGATCTGGTACAAAATTTTGCCAGGAACAACCCTTTTGTTGCCGTGGGTTCTTATACGTGTGCTAAGTGCATGCTGCACACGGTGCCTCGGTTTGTCGTCTCTTCCGAATGACTAGTGTTCAGACCACCACTCAAGATCTAGTGGAGGGGGAGAAAATATCGTGATTCGAACAGTTTCTCTCGCTTCCTAGGCGGACGCGTTACCTCTAGGCCATCACTCCACTATTTGTTTACCTGTCAGAGTGGATTTCTTCCAACCTACATAATTTTGCCAGAGGACGACACTTATGTTGCCATTAGTTCTTTTTCAGTGCGCCAAATGCGTGCTGCACACGGGACTTCGGTTTATCGTCTCATCAGAATGACTACACGCTCAGTCTGATTTTCCAGTCAAACTTGGGAGAAAGGGCGAGAGGGGTATCGAACCCAGACCCTCATGGACGCTGTACTGGGGGATAAGCGTTTTAACCATTCTGAAACATTTCTCCATAAGGTGTTCCACTGTTAGACACAGCAGTCACGTGTTGGTTCAGACCTTGCTGACGTCAAAGCCTCGATCCGATTCTCTCTTGGCTTTGGGACAGTCGGCAGCAGGGATGGTCCCCGAAGCCCATCTCGCCCCTAAGAACACAAAAAGCCAGTGCAATATTGCTTCCTAGTTTGAGAGTCTTGTATGACAGTCAGTCGTGTCCGACTATGACCGTCAGAACAGCAGAGGAAGTGACTCTTGTCCTGACTATCTGGGCTAGAATTTGATTATCGTGGAGAGTGTCTTGCCCACTCCCGCGGCCAAGAGGGTTTTAGGACAGTCGTCTTGGGATGGTTTCCAACGGCCTTCTTCTTCTTCTTCTGCGTTCACTCGTATGCACACGAGTGGGCTTTTACGTGTATGACCGTTTTTACCCCGCTATGTAGGCAGCCATACTCCGTTTACGAGGGTGTGCATGCTGGGTATGTTCTTGTTTCCATAACCCACCGATCGCTGACATGGATTACAGGATCTTTAACGTGCGTATTGGATCTTCTGCGTGCGTATACACACGAAGGGGGTTCAGGCACTAGCAGGTCTGTACATTACGTTGCCCTGGGATATCGTAAAAAATCTCCACCCTTTACCCACCAGGCGCCGTCACCGTGATTCGAACCCGGGACCCTCAGATTGACAGTCCAACGCTTTAACCACTCGGCTATTGCGCCCGTCGTTTCCAACGGCCAACTCGCCCCCAAGGCTGCAGTACTAAGAACCAGTGCAGTCTTGCCTCCTAGTTTGACAGTCATGGTCCTTCACAAAAGACAAAGCTGTAAATGACTTCCCACTGCAATGGAAAAACCATAGTCCTTCTAAAAGACTAAGCTGTTGATGAATGTCCACTGCAATGGAGGGACCATTGATCACATAACTCTCATTATGCTGTTGGCGCAGCTGTAAACTATTGGTCAGTTTCCTAGCATTGAAGCACAAGACACACTCAGTAACTCTGTTGCGACAGAGTAATATCATATAATACAACACAATGCAATGCGATACGATACAATACAATACAACACAATATCTTGAGCAATGGCAGTGGAACAACATAATAAAAGGGTAAAACGATGTGTGTGTGTTGTTTGTTTTTTGTTTTGTTTTTTGTTGCTTTTTTCGTATTTTTTGCTGTGTCTGGCTGACAGCTGAGTGACAGTTTCTCAGCGTCAGTGTCCAGTGTGAACACACCCCTTACACGGCATTCATGGCACTCATGTGCGTAAAGTCCTATTTTTAGGGTCCTAATTTCTGGAACCAATTTAAATGACAATGTTTGTGTGTTTTGCAATGGAGGCATGTTAGAAACTGCATGCTGCGTGTAATCAATCCTTCTAAACACGAGATAGGCACAGTACGACACGGAATGGCCCATAACACGAACCCGAACCGGCACTTGTCGTAACTCAGGCCGCCATATTTTTTTGTTCACCATATCATGGTTTGCGGGGCCAAAAACCGGAAAGAGCAAAATGGCGGCACGTTAGATTAGCGACTGAATTCGCATAAAACAACCCTCAAATTAGAGTCCAAAACCATTCAAAGTGGATTACCAATGGTACTATCGTTTCATCAATGCGCGAAAACTTCCCGGTAATAAACAGGAAGTTGTCCTGAACAGCAGACTCTCTCTTAATCACATTGTGATGACAGTATCACTGCTCGGTATAGTACCTGAATGTCTTTGATCATGGTCTCTGGCAGAATCTTTTCACTGGACAGCAGCTGGATGACGTCATCAGTCAGGAAGATGTGCGTCATGAGGAAGCTGTGATGACGCTGCAGAGAGTCCCGATTTCGTTCGTCCATCACGGAGGTCGCCGAGAACAGACGTCTCGCTGTTGCTGGTGGTGCTTCCTTCCTGGTGAAGGGGGGGAGGGAGGGGGAAATCATGAAGTGAATTTTTTTTTTTCTCCCGAAGAATACAAACACACACGCGCGCTGACACACACACACAAACACGCGCGCACGCACACACACACACACACACACACACACTAATAAACGCTCACACACAAAACACATGCATACACGCACGCATGCACGTACGCGCGCGCGCTCGCACACTCAGACACACACACACCATACGTGTCATCAAGATGGCAATGATGACAATCAGCTAAATTAACGTACAAAAGAAAGTTTTTAAAATGACCCGTTCTAGAGGCTTAAAAAGCCCAAATCCAAACAGTAACAAATCCAGTGAGCGGAAAAAGAAATTAAGGAAAACTAAGGATGTGGCTGTAAATTCACTGGCGAGAAATATCAACCAAGAGTGCATCTGTGGAGAAACCGACAGATGTCGCTCAATACAGTGCAGTGACTATCTTCGACAAATCCACTGGGTATGTTCTGACTTACCTGTGTACCAGATCGGAATATACACGTGAAAACAAATAGAAAATATTCATGTCGTGAATGTGCTGAACTGCATATTGATGATTCCAATTTATTACTGGACACTGACACCACGATCTCCACCAAAAATGGGCAGTTACCCACAGAACGGAACGCCATTTCTACAGCAAGCAAGGCATGTGTCGTGTAAGATCTACAGTCAGATTTATTGTCTTTTAGACCACTACTAAAAGAATCAGAAAAGAAACTGGAGACACACATGGAAAGATTCATATATACTGTAAGCGGGGAAGTAGGTGGGATGAAAGCAAAATCTTCAGCTGGGGAATTAAATCACGAAACAACTCAAACACAATCAAATATGACACCACCCTCAACCATCCCGATCAGAAACACCCTGATTAACAACGACGACGACGACATCAACAACACAACATATGCTCAAATTTTGAAGAAAACTCCGACACACAAGACAAACAAACCAAAGGCAGCTGCTCCTGGCCCCACATCTAAAAACAGCGCACCATGCAACGTCAAAAACACAAGAACATATGCATCATCAAATGACGTCAAACTACACTCGGAAACAACCAAAGCTGCTCAAGGGAAAAGCACGTCTAAATCCCCGAACAAGAAAGGCCATGGACAAAAGTCACAAGTAGGTGGTGTCCTAAGTACGTTAAATCAGAACAGGCACCACTGAACACCACCGAAGTGACTCAGCAGCAGTGCAGGGTCTCCTCTGGTGTGTGGCCTCCTGGCGACCTAACATCGATGGTTCCCTGTGGACTGCCGACGCTGGAACTGTGACGGACGAACCCGGGTGTGGCCGTGTATGGGGGAATCCAAATGAGCGGCGTGGTAGTAATGCCACTGAAACGGTGCAGATGATGGGGCAGCAAAAAAAAGTCACAAAATTTTCAAACAGATCTGACACAGACAGAAACACCCAGTAAACCACACCAAAAAAATGAAATCCAGCCAGATCCAAACATAAATGATCAAGACAATTCTCAACAAGCACCATCTGTCCTCATTCTACACGCCTCTGTACTAAAAAATGTTGATTATAGAAGTTTGGGTCGATCGTATGGTTTTGAAGCCAACGTAAAGAAAGTTTATACGATTGAGGATTGTGTAAAAAATGTGGAAACTATTGATGAATGCTCCCAATTTGGTACCGTTGTCATTCATGTCGGCGTAAATGGTTTGAAATTTTAAAAAATGCAAAAAAACAGCAGTGAATCATTGGTGGCTTCTATAAAATGAAATCAGTTGGTTTATCAAGTTACATGTTTAACTATTTAAAAGTTTTTTTAAGCAATAGAGTAATCAAAACAAAGGCAAGAAATACACAAGGATCGGTAATTGCACCAATACTTTTCAACATCTTAACTCACGATCTTCCACAGTCTTTATCAAATAATGTTGAAAAGGTACAATATGCAGACGATATATGCATATGGATGAAACTAACAATGAAAAAAAATCCCCCTCTCAGATCGATGAATTATGCTGGATATAACTAGACACATTACCCATTTTTAAAATAGATGGGTCAGTGATAGAATACAAACAAGTGGTGAAATTCCTTCTCGTATATCTCACATCAAAACTGACATGGAATATACACTTGGAATACCTCTTGACAAAGGCTAGAAAAAGCCTCAAACTTATTAAAAATTGTTAGCAGGAAACACTGGGGTCAGGATACCTCTGTACTTATCCACCTAGCAACATCGCTAGTGTGCTCAAAGCTAACCTATGCACAAGAGGTATTCTTTTCTGCACCAAAATACGTGTTAAAGAAATTACAAAGTGTGGATAGTAAAGCATATAAGCTTGCTATTGGTGTTCCAGTTCGTGTTTCAACTTTATAAACATACACAGAAATTCACGTTGAATCGGCCGCCAGCTTCAAGACGCTGTTAACTAAAAAGTCTGGACACCAACCACCAGTAGGCCAGCTGAGTCCCTCCCAATGTCGCTACTAACGCCAGTCATCTGGATTCTGCGACATTAATCTACAGATAGTCTGTGCTTGTGATGGGTGTGATGAAAGTATCAAGAATGAAGTTTGTGGAACGTCTTTATTTTTATTTCCCCCTGGCCTTTATCATACCCTGTCGGCATCACTTTCCGGGCTCGATGCGCCCAGGCAGCAAGAACCGAGTGGTTAAAACGTTGGACTTTCAATCTGAGGGTCCCAGGTTCGAACCCCAGTCACGGCGCCTAGTGGGTAAAGGGTGGAGATTTTTCCCCATCTCCAAGGTCAACAGATGTGCAGACCTACTAGAGCCTGACAAAGCGTTAATATAGCCTCGTCTGTACCTCATTATAGCCAGTGTATGTACCTCAATCTAAGAGGTATGTACCTCAACATCGCCAAAATATGTACCTTAATATAACCAGGGTGTGTACATGATTGTAAACAAGGTACCATCTCAATATAGCTAAGGTTTTGCCAAAGTATGTGCTTCAGCATTGCCAAAGAAGGTACCTCACTACAGCCAAGGCATGTACCTCAATAATCATTACCAAGGCATGCACCTCAACATAGCCAAGGCATGTACCTCAGTATAGCCAAGGTATGTACCTCAATAATTGTGACCAAGGTATGTACCTCAATATAGCCCAGGTATGTACCTCAGTATAGCCCAGGTATGTACATCCATAATTCTGACCAAGGCATGTACCTCAATATAGCCCAGGCATGTACATCAATATAGCCAAGGTACGTACCTCAATATTGCCACGGCATGTACGTCAATATAGCCAAGGTAGGTACCTTCATATAGCTACGGCACGTACCTCAATAATTGTGACCAAGGTATGTACCTCAATATAGCCCAGGTATGTACCTCAATAATTGTGACCAAGGTATGTACCTCAATATAGCCCAGGTATGTACCTCAATAATTATGACCAAGGCATGTACCTCAATATAGCCCAGGCATGTACCTCAATATAGCCACGGTACGTACCTCAATATTGCCACGGCATGTACGTCAATATAGCCAAGGTAGGTACCTTCATATAGCTACGGCACGTACCTCAATAATTGTGACCACGGTATGTACTTCAATATAGCCTAGGTATGTACCTCAATAATTATGACCAAGGCATGTGCCTCAATATAGCCACGGCATGTACCTCAGTATTGCCAAGGTACCTCAGTATAGCTACGGCACATACCTCAATATGTCCAAGTTATGTACCAAAATCTAGCCACGGCATGTGCATCAATGTTGCCAAGGCATGTACCTCAATATAGCCAAGGTATGTGCCTCAATATAGCCACAGCACGGACCTCAATATAGCTACGGCACGTACCTCAATATGTCAAAAGATTTCGTACCAAAATCTAGCCAGAGAATGTACCTCCAGTGTTCCTACCTGACCGACTGTTCTCCACACGTGAACAATGTTTGTCGACTGTCAAGTAAAGCAAACACAACCCGTTTACACGCCAATGCACAAACAGTATATCGACAGTTCAGCTGGCGGTTCCACCCATTAACTCTCTCCATACGAACGGCGAAAGAGACGACGTTAACAGCGTTTCACCCCAATTACCATCATCAAAATATTGCAAGCGGAAGGCTCTTATACTGAAGAGGTGATTGTTGACAAAGAATACCACAATTCTGACGACGGAAGCTAAAGGTTGGGTCATTCAGACACCCACTGGACATCCGGTGGGTCTGTGTAGAGGAGAAGAGAGGACATGCCGTACTGAGTGGGTTAACCGGAATCACAAATGCGTTTGCAGAGATGAGGTTCTAAAATTCTGAACTATACTGAAACCAGGTGCGTGTGGTGGTGGGAAGGGGGGGGGAATGGGGGGGGGGGGGAGGGTGAAAGCTGAATCAGAATATTGTTTAAAAGGCATTTGAAAAGGCTCTCTCTTTAAATTTCAAAGGATGCATGGTGAATGACTGTACTGGTTGAATAAGCATAGGTATAAAGCATACAGACAAACATCAACTCACAAAACCACAAACGTGCATTTTTTTAAAAGATCCGGACTGGTATAAAATTACTCATGTAAACTAAGAGAGATAGTGTGTTAGTACTGTTTTCAATGCAACTTTGCGTGTTTTCTTCAGTTTAACGTCTATTCACTATAAGTGTTTTTTAGACGGAAAGGAGTAAAGTAGTGTATAAAGGAAAGGGAATGCATGTAAATATTAGTGTTAATTTTTTTTTTTTTTTTAAAGTTCATGTTATGTATCAGAGGAAAAGTATATTACAAGAAAAAGTCTAAAGAGGTTGTGGTGTGTATTGAATGAGTTGTCATGGGAAGGAGAATATGTATATGCATATCAACAAGTATTAACCTACAACAATGTAAATATAAATAACA
>NC_134904.1:14409074-14419074 GCF_041734735.1 Babylonia areolata | reverse complement strand
ATCGATGTTAGGTCACCAGGAGGCCATACACCAGAGAAGATCCTGCAATGCTGCTGAGTCCCTTCGGTTTTGTTGAGTTGTGCCTGTTCTGGTTTAACGTACTCAGGACACCACCTATTATAGAGCCCTCTACTGTAGACAATAATAGCTTAGTCTCGGAGCCAGACTGAGTGAGCGTCCTCCCCAGCGTGGAGAACGCCACCACGTCCCTCCACCGAAAGTTCCTCCATGAATCTGCCGACACCGAAGACATTGGCAGGACTCACCCCAAGCACGGAAGTGGACGGTTATCGTACATGAGGACGCCATGACAGCAAAGCATGAAAGGTCACAGACTTTGGGACATTTTGTTGCTGTTGTTGTTGTTGTCATTGTTGTTATTATTATTATTATTATTATTATTACTGATGATGAAGGACGAGAATGGTAATGATGACGATGTTGCTAGAGAAATCCATTTTGGCTTGGTAGTCCCAGTCCTTTATCTGGACATTTTCCCCTTTGCAAATGATCACATTTGATACCCCCGAAAACGGAGTATGGCTGGGTAAAAACGGTCATACACGTAAAAGCCCACTCGTGTGCATACGAGTGAACGTGGGAGTTGCAGTCCACGAACGCAGAAGAAGAAGAAGATCACATTTGATCAGCCACATTAATCACACCGTTGAAAAGCACACGAAAAGTAGTAACTACACTTTTCAGCTCCAGACAGATTGACCTCGTTTCAGCAACATTCGGCAGTGAAGGTGTTAACAAAACCCCGAGATATTTTGTCTCTCTGCCTACGTCAGCCGCCGCTGTATAAGCTAGCTACGCATGCGCAAGTGCTCCGGGCAATTTTCGTGCAAAATTAATGTTTTATTGGACAAATACAGTAGAGCTGATTGTTGGAGGTTTGTGTTTCATCCAGGATGCATTTTTGATGACGTTTTCTAGCATGTAAAAAGCCTGCTGAAAAATGTACGTCATACACATGATTTATTTCGTCGTTGCTTTGTTTTCTTCCTGATTGTTTTCAGCCGCCATGTTTGAAACAATACATGTACGAAAGCACGTAAAAAAGGGGAGGCGGCTTTCATGTGATTTCGCGATTCACTTTCTGAATTCGTTTTGGTGTGTGTGTGTGTGTGTGTTGTTGTTGTTGTTTGGTTGTTTGTTGTTGTTTCTTGTTTGTTTTCTTGGTATTTGAAACAAAATATAAGGAACACATAAATTTTTTTTTTTTAAAACCCTTCCGTATGCTCTGTGCGATTTCGGGATTCATTTCTCGATTTATTTGGTGGTTTGTTTTAACTGTTTTCGCGGCTTTTGAAATAAAACACTGAACGAACAGTGAGGAAAGTTTGTGTTCGTGCTGACAAAGCTGACTATTTGTATATGTATTTGTATTTCTTTTTATCACAACAGATTTCTCTGTGAAATTCGGGCTGCTCTCCTCAGGGAGAGCACGTCGCTAAATAACAGCGCCACTCTTTTTTTTTTCTTTTTTTTTCCTGCGTGCAGTTTTTATTTGTTTTTTCATATCGAAGTGGATTTTTCTACAGAATTTTGCCAGAAACAACCCTTGTGTTGCAGTGGGTTCTTTTACGTGCGCTAAGTGCATGCTGCACACGGGACCTCGGTTTATCGTCTCATCCGAATGACTAGCGTCCAGACCACCACTCAAGATCTAGTGGAGGGGGAGAAAATATCGGCGGCTGAGCCGTGATTCGAACCAGCGCGCTTAGATTCTCTCGCTTCTCTGGGCGGACGCGTTACCTCTAGACCATCACTCCATTATTACAGTGCGTACGTCTCTGCAGGGGTCAGCCCACTGTTGTCCCAGGACTATGTTCCCCCCCAAAATTTCCTTGCAGCTGGTCTGAACTTCCTCCCTTCCTGGGGTCCATGTTCCCCCAAATTTAGGTGTTCTGGGTCTTTGTTACCGCATGCCATTGTTTCCCCATGTGTGCACATTTCCCCATGTCGATGTTTCCTGATGTCAGTGTTCTCCCAGGTCCAGGCCACTGTTGACCACTGCCCAGTATTCAAAAGTGTTCAAATTTCCACATTTTTCACGTATGTGCATAAATACGGCGTCTTGGCACGTTTTTCACAACCACATAGAACACTATCTGTTCACATTGTTGTTTTGTGACGGTTTCAGTTTCAGTTTCAGTAGCTCAAGGAGGCGTCACTGCGTTCGGACAAATCCATATACGCTACACCACATCTGCCAAGCAGATGCCTGACCAGCAGCGTAACCCAACGCGCTTGGTCAGGCCTTGAGGGGGAAAAAAAAAGAGGGTGAATCAATGATAGATAAGCTTACACAAATAAATAAATAAATAATAACTATAATGTAAAGAAAAAGAAAAGAAAAAAAAAAGAAGCAAATTTGTGACGGTTTTTGTTGTATTGGCCGCGGGGTGGGCGGTGGGGTTATTTACAGGACTTCACAATTAACTGACCGTATCTGACTCCTGCTGACCACAACTGAAATGTTTCCAGGATGCAGCATTTTATTGTTTATGCAATATCAAGACTTGTCTACCTGGTGTTACGATTCACGGATTTGCACTGACCACAAGAACAAAGCGTGCAGCTTGCGTCAACAAATTTCTGCATTATGAGTACTTGCTCACTCAATATTGGTACGCTTTCTGCTTTTCATCGGCTTTCACGACCACTGACCATGGCTGAACGCTGCTGGACCACTGACCACAACCGAAAGTATATGTGTGATGAGACATGCATAGCATAGACTGGGGGACACAGACCACGAGGAATGAAGTCCGGAGGAGGACATACACGTGCGGGAACATATATCTGAGGGAATGTAGACTTGAGAGAACATAGACCCGTGGGAACATAGATCTAAGATAATGTAAACTTGAGAGAATATAAACCTGGGGGAACATAAACCTGGGGAATATAAATCTGGTGGAAAATAGACCTTAGGGAACACAGACTCGGTGGATCCTAGTCCTGGGTTAACATACACCTGGGGGAACATAGACCTGAGGGAACATAAGTCTGTGGAGAACATAGACCAGGGGGAACACAGAACAGGGGAGAACATAGACCTGAGGGAACACAGACCTGAGGAAACATAGACCTGAGGGAACACAGACCTGAGGAAACATAGACCCGGGGAGAACATAGACATGAGGGAACATAAATCTGGGGAGAACATAGACCATGGAGAACATAGAACAGGGGAGAACATAGACCTGGGGAGAACATAGACCTGAGGGAACATAGACCTGGGGAGAACATAGACCTGGAGGAACATAGACATGGGGAGAACATAGACCTGAGGGAACATAAACCTAGGGAGAACATAGACCTGGAGGAACATAGACCTGATGGAACATAGACCTAGGGAGAACATAGACCTGAGGGAACATAGACCTGGGGAGAACATAGACCTGAGGGAACATAGACCTGGAGGAACATAGACCTGAGGGAACATAGACCTAGGGAGAACATAGACCTGAGGGAACATAGACCTGGGGAGAACACAGACCTGGGGGAACATAGACCTGGGGAGAACATAGACCTGGGGGAACATAGACCTGAGGGAACATAGACCAGAGGGAACATAAACCTGGGGAGAACATAGACCTGAGGGAACATAGACCTGAGTGAACACAGACCTGGGGAGAACATAGACCTGAGGGAACATAGACCTGGGGAGAACACAGACCCGAGGGAACACAGACCTGAGGGAACATAAACCTGGGGAGAACATAGACCTGAGGGAACATAGACCTAGGGAGAACATAGACCTGGAGGAACATAGACATGGGGAGAACATACACCTGAGGGAACATAGACCTAGGGAGAACATAGACCTGGAGGAACATAGACATGGGGAGAACATAGACCTGAGGGAACATAGACCTAGGGAGAACATAGACCTGAGGGAACATAGACCTGGAGGAACATAGACCTGAGGGAACATAGACCTAGGGAGAACATAGACCTGAGGGAACATAGACGTGGGGAGAACATAGACCTGAGGGAACATAGACCTGGAGGAACATAGACCTGAGGGAACATAGACCTAGGGAGAACATAGACCTGAGGGAACATAGACCTGGGGAGAACACAGACCTGGGGGAACATAGACCTGGGGAGAACACAGACCTGGGGGAACACAGACCTGGGGAGAACATAGACCTGGGGGAATATAGACCTGAGGGAACATAGACCTGGGGAGAACATAGACCTGGGGGAACATAGACCTGGGGAGAACATAGACCTGAGGGAACATAGACCTGGGGAGAACATAGATCTGGGAAGAACATAGACCAGGGGAAACATAAATCTGGGAAGAACATAGACCAGGGGGACATAGATCTGAGGGAACATAGACCTGGGGAGAACACAGACCCGAGGGAACACAGACCTGGGGAGATCATAGACCAGGGGGAACATAGATCTGGGAAGAACATAGACCAGGGGAAACATAAACCTGGGGAGAACATAGACCTGGGGGTACAGATCTGGTGGAACATAAACCAGACGGAAGATAGAACTGGGGGAACATAGTCCTGAGGAAACATAGACCTGGAGAAAACATTAGACGTGGGGAGAAAACACAACCTAGGGGCGGGGGTGTGGGGGGGGAACATACCTGGGGGGCGGGGGGGGGGAGGGAGTGGCGGGACATAGGCCTGAGGGGGAGGGGGGGGGACACAGACCTGATCGAGAGGGGCGTTGTCTTTGTGGGCGTAATTAATTAAATCAGTCCGTGTACTGCTGACACGTCCTGACTTCGCCTCTTTCATCAAAAACCTGTGGTCCCTTTGTTTGCACTCTCTCCGCTCCAACGCCACACCCACCCACCCACCCACCCACCTACCGGTCTCCCACCCCCCCAACCCCATCCTCTTGGGGGTCAGTAAGGGCGACAACCCACACTCTTCTTCCCCACTGAGCTATAAATATTACATATAATAACTCAGTGCTCTCCCTCCCCCCCCCCCACCTTCCCCACCCACCATTGCCCAGGCTTCCTCCACCGGTGCCATAATTATTTCATAATGGTGAGACAGTCGGTTATTGGCTCCTTCGTTTATTATTCAGTGGTTTTTATAAATTGAAATATATGGAGGGGAAAATGATAATGATAATAATAATAAATAAAGTGCATTTTCTTTGCGGAATAATATTACGGGTTATATTATAGAGATTCATCGATAATGGTGTCAATAACACGCTGTGAAGTTATGAATGACTTGTGTATGTGAGGGAGAGGGTTGCATTATCATGTGCCGAGTCAGTGTGTGCGTGCCTCGTATCCGTGTGTGTGTGTGTGTGCGTCTGTGTGTGTGCGTGTGTGTGTGCGTGCGTGTGTGTGTCTGTGTGTGGTGTGTGTGTGTGTGCTTGCGTGTGTGTATGTATGCGTACGTGTGTGTGTGTGTGTGTGTGTGAGGGGAGGACAGGGAGAGACGGATGTCCTCGTGGGTTGGTTTAACGTCTTTCTGAAGGATCTCGAGGGTCTGTAAGCAAACCTGTCAGTGATTTTTCAGGTCAAACTGGGTCAAGAGTATTGGCTTGACAAAGTCATACACTCATAAAAACTGATCACACACACACGCACATAATCACACACACACGCGCGCGCGCGCGCACGTACACATTATCACACGTACACGCACGCACGCACACACACACACACACACACACACACGCACGCACACACACACGCACGCACGCACAGACACACGCACGCACAGACACACACACGCACACACACACAAACGCACACACACACACACACACACACGCACGCACACACACACACACGCACGCACACACACACACACGCACGCACACACACACACACACACAATTCCTTTCCCCTCAATCCTCCCCGCCACTCTTCATACACAATTACAGTAAAAGAGAAAGAGAAGTCCGACAGTGGGGAGAGAGAGACAGGGAGACTGAGAATACACACACATCCTGCAAGCGTATGATTCAAGTCTTGTATGCGAACTTAGTGATAGTGAAACTCTTGGGAGAGCTGGAAAAAAAAAACTGATCACACACACACGCACATAATCACACACACGCGCGCGCTCGCACACGCACACATTATCACACGTACACGCACGCACGCACACACACACGCACGCACACACAGACACACGCACGCACACACACACACACACACAGTTCCTTTCCCCTCAATCCTCCCCGCCACTCTTCACACACAATTACAGTAAAAGAGAAAGAGAAGTCCGACAGTGGGGAGAGAACAATGAACAATGAACAAATGTTTTATTGAGGGTAACTGGATAAGCTGGAAGCTTCTTTACACCATGCCCTCCCTCACACACAAACACACACACCCACTCACACGCACAAAAGATGAGAGAAAAAAAGAGAGAGAGAGAGAAAAAAAAAAAGAAAATCGGTACGGACACTCGGTGTAGACAGTAACAACAACAACAACTACTACTACAACAAAAAGAGTTAATCACGAAACATAAAAAAATAGCATGGAATATAACTCAGTCACACACACACACACACACACACACACACACACACACACACAAACACGCACGCACGCATGCACCAGCTTACGCACGCATGTATACACGGACTGATATACACTAATCTTCTGAGCTCCTTTCCCTGTTCACATTGTCAGAGAGCAACGAAAAAAATGTTATTGTGTAGAAGCTCTCTCAAGAAGCTCAAACAAAACACGGTATATAAGAATTATTTATAATTGTTTCATGAGATATTTTTGGTACTCTTTTTAGAGAGAGAGAGAGAGACTGAGAACACACACACGTCCTGCAAGCGTATGATTCAAGTCTTGTATACGAACTTAGTGATAGTGAAACTCTAGGGAGAGCTGGACGGACGGTACAAGGCCTTCAGAGTAGAAGCCTCCCTCAGTCAAGTGTTTCGGCCCTTAACTCCTTACACTCTAAGGAGTTTGTTTGTTTGTTTTTCCCCTGGTCCTCAGCTGGTTCGAACCCGCGCCTCCAGGGTGGTCGCCACTTCAGGACTGAGTCACCTTTTTTTCTGGCAGACATTTTAACCACTGAGCCATCATACGCCTAGTTTTAGTAGGGAAAATTTAATCCTTATGAAGTTTACGATATGCGAACTAGCAACACTGAGCTGACAAAAACAAACACTTTTAAAAAGAACTGACCAAACACTTTTACCAAACACATTTAATTAAAAAGAATTAACCAAACACTTTAAAAAAAAAAAATTATATCGTCGTCGTAGTAGTTGTTGTTGTTGGTTGCTGTTACAAAAAAATTTCTGTTGCACATTTTGAGCTGAAACCGCTTCAGTTTTAGTTTTTCTTCATGTATGCACGCGCACACACACGCGCGCACGCACGCACACACACACACGCACGCACGCACGCACGCACACACACACATATTCATTATCCACCCGCAGTGATTTGGCTGTTTAGCAGTTTCTCCCAGTTGACAGAAGAGCCACGCTGACTGGTTGAAAAATTGCTCATCATCCGTGCCATTGTGGAAGATGGGCGAACTGAGGACAGTTTCAGTTTCTCAAGGAGGCGTCACTGCGTTCGGACTAATTCATATACGCTTCACCACATCTGCTAGGCAGATGCCTGACCAGCAGCAAAACCCAACGCGGTTAGTCAGGCCTTGAGTGCATAACAGGCATCACTGTATGCTGAAATCACAGCAGAGAGAAAGCCTATGTCTGTGTTGAGTAAAGCACGAACGTTGGTTCCCAAGAACGTCTTCTTTTTCTTCTTTTTCTTCTTCTTCTTCTTCTTCACCCCCTCCTCTCCTCTTCTTTTTCTTCTTCTTCCTCCTCCCCCATTTTCTTCTTCTTCTTCTTCGTCTTCTCCCTCCTCTATCTTCTTCCCCCTCCTTTTTCTTCTTCCTCCTCCTCCTCTTCTTCCTCCTCCTTTTTCTTCTTCCTCCTCCTCCTCTTCTTCCTCCTCCTCTTCTTCTTCCTCCTCCTCCTCCTTCCTCCTCTTCCTCTCCTCCTTCTTTTTCTTCTTCCTCCTCCTCCTTCTTCCTCCTCCTTCTTCTTCCTCCTCCTTTTCTTCCTCCTCCTCCTTTTTCTTCTTCCTCCTCCTCTTCTTCTTCCTCCTCCTTTTTCTTCTTCCTCCTCTTCTTCTTCTCCTCCCTTCTTTTCGTTTTCCTCCCCCTCTTCTTCTTCTCCCCCCTCTTCTTCCTCCTCCTTCTTCTTCTGCCTTCTCCTTCTTCTCCTCCTCCTCCTTCTCTTCATCTCCCCCCCCCCCCCTCCGCACCCGGCTCTCTTCTTCTTTTCTCCCTCCTCCTGCTCCTCTTCCTTTTCTTACCCCTGGGAGGAGTCAAAGACGGGCCGGGGCGCCGCACTGAAGAACTGTTCGTCAGATTGCGGGTTGCGTGTTAAAGAACCCAAGAGCAAACCACCAGCAAGAAATGTTGAGTCGTAAGTTCTTTGAGCTCGGACATTTTTTTCGTTGCCAGAAGCCTCAGTGTATAATAGTGTGTCAATAGCGAGATATCCACAACCAGAAAACAACAACAACAACAAAAGAAACACACACACACACACACACATACAAAAAAACAACAACAAAAAAAAAAAACAAAAACAAACAAACGAACAAACAAAACACACACACACTCAAAAAACCAAAAGATGACCTTAAAAGGTTGTCCAAGGTGTAGAAAAAGACATTGTTTCACAACGCCATGCACAAAACCAAAACCTTGTAATCATTCCACGAATGAACAAACGGTTTGCTTCGTTTTTTTTTCCTCCTCCTCCTCCTACAAGCGTGCACACACGCTCAAACACACACACATACACACACACGGACATGCACGCAGAGAGAGACAGACAGACAGACAGACAGACAGATGGAAGGCGATTGCGATGATCCATCATTCATGGCTCTCTCAGACACAGCTATCTGGAAGGGCAATTACCACGGAAGGGCTGCCAGCAGTTTTCTCCCCTGTTGACCTCGGCCATTTTCTTTTTCCCCTCTGTCTGGGAAGGGGACCAGTGATTAAGTAAGCCCCCCTGCCCACCCGTCCCCCCTCGCCCCCACCCCTCACCCCCACCGACCCCCTGCTATGTCCCCTCACCACCAACCCACATCTCTCTCTCTCTCTCTCTCTCTCTCTCTCTCTCTGTGAGTGTTTCGGTTATGTTTATTAATGGCATCTAACGATGAAAACATCATACGTAGTTTTGCTATGTACCTTTATAAAGCACTGCAATTAAGAGAGACACTCATTTCTTAGATTCACTGATAGTTTGTTGTGAATGACGTTGTACTGTTTATATTACCAATTGCAATGACACATGTAAAACTGTTATTACCCCCTATTCATATGGGGCTATGGCCTTAATTGAATAAACCATCTTGAATCTTGACTGAATCTGTGAGTGAACAAGTCAAGATGTCGGTTATATGAAGCATACTGCGATTTCTGTCGTCATTGTTCAGCTGACCTCGTCTAACTTCGGTTCTCCCTGGCAATTTTTTTTTTTTTTTAAAGAAAAATCCTTTTTGATAGGAAAACAAAAAAAAAACTTGCAGCTACAACAAATACACACGTAACATAAGAGAAACACCCCCACTCCTACAAACCCCAGCTTATATATATATATATATATATATATTTTTTTTTTTTTAAGAATCACACACACACACACACACACACACACACGGGTTAATCTACAGAAGTGTCATCCTTTAAATCATTTTGATAACATAGTTCGATCAGAACAGTGGGATCTGCTCAGAGTAAGTGTAGCCTACAGACAGTTTAAAAAAAATAAGGAATCAACCAAAAAAAAAAAAAAGTATATACCTGAAAAAACAGAAGTTCGACTTCAAACCGACCACATACAGACGAGAACATTTAAGCAACATTAGGCAAAATGCGCATTCCAAACTTTACAGGTGTGGACTTTTTATCCAGCCGACGAAGTGAGCACAACGCCACCTATGAATGTGGTCCATGTCTATACATCCTGTGCACGA
>NC_134904.1:14316574-14404074 GCF_041734735.1 Babylonia areolata | reverse complement strand
TGCAGTTTGCATATAATTAGGCTTCATTTATTATTTTTTTTGTGCCCATCCCAGAGGCGCAATATTGTTTTAAACAAGATGACTGGAAAGAACTGAATTTTTCCTATTTTTATGCCTAATTTGGTGTCAACTGACAAAGTATTTGCAGAGAAAATGTCAATGTTAAAGTTTACCACGGACACACACACACACACACACACACACACACACACACACACACACAGACAACCGAACACCGGGTTAAAACATAGACTCACTTTGTTTACACAAGTGAGTCAAAAAAGTCTGACAACACTGAAGTGTGGACAGGGCTGACATGATTTACTGAGACACAATCCCTTACACATGATCGTCCAGAATTGCACGAGTCAACATCAGTCACGGCTCCCACGGAGCGAAGAGACCAGCTCTCTCTGTCTGTCTCTCTGTCTCTCTCCTTCAAGCAGCAATGCAATGGTCCCTCCTTATATCACAATAAACGAAAATCACGTGCTGAGTCTCTCTCTCTCTCTCTCTCTCTCTCTCTCTCTCTCTCTCTCTCTCTCTCTGTCTGTGTGTGTCTGTCTGTGTGTGTGACGCCGGTGTGTCAGAAGTAAGAAGTGTGTGTGTGTGTGTGTGTGTGTGTGTGTGTGTGTGTGTGTGTGTGCCGGCCCGCTGTGACCTGTCAGCCTGTGTGTCACAGTGTCACTGTGTGTGTGTGTGTGTGTGTGTGTGTGTATGTTTATTTACATTAATTTTATTCAGTGTTTATTCGTCAGTTTATTTATTTGTTATTATCATTCTTGTATTTTTATTTTATTCATTTCTTTTCCGTCTTGCATTATATTTCGTTTCATTATCTATCTGCTTACCTTTTTATGTTATTCGTTTAAATTGGTTATTTGATTGATTGATATGTTTGTTTATTTATTCATTAATTAAATGATGTATCCATTTATTTGTGCTCATGTACTTTTTTTTCGTGCCAGTTCGTGTAAGATCCTTATGGTAAAGTACTATACTGCAGTGGAGCATAAAAACAAGGGTAGATCACTCTTAAGACATAATAACTCCAATGTGGTTGTGTTTTCTCGACGACAGCCAGAGGGACAGGTAACAAAATATCTTTCTAACAATCTTTCCTCTCCAGTCTCCTGTTCAATCTTTTCAGTTTTGGAGAAAAAAAAAATCAAAATTAGACGTAACAAAAGGTCTCATGTGTTCCAAGATAAGAGAAATAAAGAAGGTATTTCCATGAAATGAAAGTCGGCAATGTCCACTATTCTCAAAGTTCTTTTCTGTTGAAATTGACGCTTTTCCGAAATATTTCAACCTCAGCTGTCAGATGAGCCTGGAAGTAAGCTCTATTATTCTATCAAGGGTAATGTTCAAATTTAGAATACTAAACTCAGGGGGGCTGTTTAGACGAAAAACAAAGGGTGTCTTAGGCTCACCTCGATGCGCTAAGTTGAATGGAACCCTCAGCTAAGCTGTACGACCACTACTTTCCCATGAAACTGCGACAATTTTATACACAGTAAGCTCAGCCGATCATAGCCAGAGCAACCACCTGCAAGCCATTTTGACTGCTGATCACCCACGTGATCAGCAGTCAAAATGGCGTGCAGGTGGGGAAGGAGTACTCAGCTAACTGTGTATTTGTCGCAGTTTCATGGGAAAGGAGTGGTCCTAGAGCTTAGCTGAGGGTTCCATTCAACTCAGCGCATCGAGGTGAGCCTAAAACAGCCTTTGTTTTTCGTCTAAACAGCCCCCCTGAGTTTAGTATTCTAAAGTTGAACATTACCTCTATCAAGATATATTATTACTATATCAGGCCTGATAAATGGTTTTCTTTCCGACGTAGAATTCAAATGGCTCCACTTGCTGCTTTTGAACACTTGAATTTTTTTTTTTCACTTATGCACAGATTGGACAGAAGTATGAGGCCCAAAAGTGGACACATTGAAACATAAACTGATGAAGAAACACTTGTCCTATGCAGACTCCCGAAGTTGTTAATACACTGTGTAAAGTTTTAAAAAAAAAATTTTTTATGGGTATTAGCCCAAACAGAAAGCATTTCTTATAATGGTCATGAGTAAGCTTCTTTAGTTCTTAATTAAAAAATAATATCAAACTGGTTGCAGTTTTGTTCATATGATTTAGACTGTACATAACTAGAATTGTATTCCCATTATAAAGAATACCATGCTGTAAAAGATGAAAACTTACACATTGATATCAGTTTTCTGTAATACTGCAAGATGACTTGTAGAACTGAAGTGACTGAATTTGATTCAGAATTATAAAGAAATGACCCTTTGAGGTTCAGTTCAGTTCAGTAACTCAAGGAGGCATCACCGCGTTCGGACAAATCCATATATACCACACCACATCTGCTAAAGAGATGCCTGACCAGCAGTGGAACCCAATGCGTTTAGTCAGACCTTGAGGGGGAAAAAAAGAAGTGGTCAAAGTATCTCTTTATCTGGGATACTCCAAAATGCACAACAGTTGCTATTGAAACAGGTCTTTATTTTTTCTTCTGAAAACACTGTTACTGGCAGTGTTAGTTGATGTGTAGTTTGTGTTTGGATCTTGCTGACTAAAAAAGAATATTTTTTACTTATAGATAATTGTTTTCTTGTTGAATTCTTTTTTTTTCTTTTTTTTGTTGTTGTTGTTGTTGAAATTATCAATACTGAAGTGATTGCTTCTTTAGTTTAAGTTTTTAACTGTTCATTATGATTGTACATTTGAGGTTATAGTAGGAATCAAAGTTGAGGGAAACATTTGCAGCTTACAGTTTGAATTTTGATAGTAAATGAAAAAAACTTTTTATATGAATATGAATTTTAACCCATTTATTTAGTTATTTTAATGCTGCCTGTTCCTCTTTTGCAGACAGACAGTTTGAAGAAGCTCTGGTGAATCACACTCTGTAAAGAAAGCGACATGGGCAAGAAGAAAGACGACCAGTTTGCAGATGATGATGGTGATTTTTTTTTTTGATTTTTTTTTATTTTTTTTTTATAGTAGATTAAAGTGAAGTGTAAATGTTTACTGTTTTAATCATTACCCTTATCATTTTATGTGCTCTCAGTCACCAAATCTTAAGATATGAAACTTAGTAAATGACATGACATGTGAACCATATATAACACTTAACAGGACTTCTAATGGTGTGCTGGTGTGTATTTTTCAATTTCTGGACACATTTTGATTCCAGAACACCTTAGGGAAATATTTTCTTCACTTCAAAGCATAAAAGTTCTTGTCATTTGAGGACTTGAAAACAACTTGCATTTAATGATTTATACAGAAACTTTTATTCTTTTTTCTTCCTTGATACTGCAAAAGATGCCATTGAACAGAAAGTTCAAGATAGTGTTAAGAGATTTAGATCAAACCGATGTCCTTCCCGAATAATAGCATAAAACCACATACATTCTTTCTTGTTATTATTGCTTAGTAATGATTATTTAGGAAACTGCCTTGTAAACCGTTACATAAACCAACTTCTGAAAAAATATAAGAAAAAAAGTTTTCAGATTTTTTTTTTTGTATTTATACTGAATGTACTAGGCTATCAGTAACTACTTTAATGTCAAGCAGAATAGAATTTTGTAGAAATTATACATGTCTGGATGTTAAAAGGTGCTATTGTTGAAAATACCTTTTCATGTTTGTGTGAAACATTTCTTGCTTGATAATGGTTTATCAATGTATGTTTCTTTTTATTTTTTGTGAGGAATATTTACATACTTGATAATGTTTTCACAGTGTGGAAATGGCAAAATAAGTGTTAAAAAGTATATGTGAATGTTTGGCACTGATTCACTGTGATGTATACATACATGACACATACTGCCACTGTTGTCAGCAACTCCCAAGAAGCACAAGAAACACAAGAAGAAGCACAAGCACAAGCGCCAGGACTTTGAGGACTGCGATGACAGTGCAATGCCAGACATGACCTCCCCCAAAACCTCCTTCAAGCTGAAGCTGAAGATTGGTGGGGAGACCCTGGGCACCAAAAAGTACGCTTCCTTCTCTTGTCTGTCTGCTGGACTGGCTTCAGTTTTTTCTCATATTGTTTGAGGGTTTACTTCAGAGATTTTTTTTTTTTTTTTTTTTTCGTTTGTGGGCTGCAACTCCCATGTTCATTCCTATGCATGCATTTGTATTTGTATTTGTATTTCTTTAAATCACAACAGATTTCTCTGTGCGAAATTCGGGCTGCTCTCCCCAGGGAGAACGTGTCGCTACACTACAGCGCCACCCATTTTTGTGTGTGTGTCATTTATGATGTTGATATGTCGGTCACATTTCCTATCACCAGGGTATTTGATGAATACTTTTTATATTCAACTAAACCCCAGTACAAGCAACACTGAATATTGGAATATGCTATCATTTGTAACAAGCTTGAAATGAGGGAAAGGTTATCTGTGATAAATTGGGGAAGGGGAAGGTGGGATATCATTTAATTATGTTATTTAGATTTTAATTAATTGATTCTCTCTCTCTCTCTCTCTCTCTCTCTCTATATATATATATATATATATATATTGTGTGTGTGTGTGTGGGTGTGTAGATATATATATACTATATGTATATATATATTTGGGCCTATATACATATGAGAGAATGATAGATACATGTGTGTGTATGTATAATGGAACAATTTATATTATTGACGTATGTGTGAGCCATACACATGCTGAAGACTGTGTGTGTGAGATCCACAGTGCTGGATGTTACAGTGTGACGACCATAGAACATGCCTCCCACTCCAGCTTTGACGATGCTCAGGACGACCCCATCATCAACGTCACAGACGACTTGTCATGGGACTGTAAGTTTCTGGTTTCTCCGTTGCAATACGAAATCATTTACAGTTTAGTCTTTTGTGAAGGACTGATGCTCTCAAACTAGGGGGCAGAATTGCACTGGCTCTTAGTGTTGCGGCCTGGGGGGATGGTTGGTCTTTGGGGAACAATCCCAGTGCCGACTGTCCTAAAACCCTCTTGGCTGAGCGAGTGGGGATGTAACTTGGGTAAGACGTTCTCCACTATAATCAAATTCTTGCCCAGATAGCCTTTTTTTTGTTTTTTGGTGTGTTTTTTTTGACAATTTAAAGAAGCAATTGTAATGCTATCCATCATTTGGCATTTCCATAACAATCAAATTTATAATGCAGCACAAGAAATGTGAACCTGTGTAATGATAGAATACAAATTCAAAATCTGAAATGATATAGTTCATGCATGTCTGTACACAAGTCTATACACCAGTGTTTTTTTTTTTTTTTGAAGTGTGTGTTGTTCAAGGAAGAAAGAAAAAAAGATGAAAAAAGAAACATTGAGGGATGAAACCAAACCATTATTCTTCACTGAACCTTTTATAACAACAACATTGCAACTGAAAATATAAACCACATATCTTCCCACAGAGACACTCAAAATGTCAAAACACATGGAGAAGAATAGTACAGTGCTCAATAGCTATGAAATGTATTAATTTAAAAAAAAGTAAAAGCAGGTAAATCGTAAATACTTACAAGGGGTTGGAAAGGGGGATGGGATCAGCAAGTTAATTAGTGAGTCAAGCTCGTTCAGGTGAGACGGTGTAAAGAAATGTCTAGTTGATGAGCTGTTTGTCATTCCAGTAGTGGATAAATATTTTCAAGGCTCATATATGTGTATCAGTCAGTGTATGACTCTCCATTGGAACAAAAGTGGAAAGCCACATGCCGGGATGGGAGTTGGGGGGTTACACTTGTGTAAGAGTGACATATTTGGTATGTATTGCATACTCAAATTGGGACAGGGAGAATTTTTTACCTTTTAAATTCTGTCATTTTAATAAAGGTTGAATAGAATATATTATCAATTCCTTGAGGTAGAGATCACAAAATATTGTTCTACAGGTCTGTGTATCTATTTTTCATCGTATGTTATTCATTTTGAGCATCTAGCCCAGATAGTCTGGACAGCAGTTACTTCCTCTTCTGTTTTGATGCATTGTCGAACACAACTGAATATCATACATACACTGGACTATCAGCAACAAGAATAAGAGTCATATATATACAAGTTGTGTCTGGTTGTGTGTCAGTTTTAGTTTCAGTAGCTCAAGGAGGCGTCACTGCATTTGGACAAATCCATATACGGTACACCACATCTGCCAAGCAGATGCCTGACCAGCAGCGTAATTTTTGTTTGTCTGTGGATGTTTTTGTTTGTCTGTGAGAGTGGAATGTTGACAGGTGCGACCGTTAGGCTAACTTAGAATGTTGGACTCTCCTCAATCTGATGGTCCCAGGTTTGAATCCCGGTCAAGGCACCTTGTGGGTAAAGGGTGGAGGTTTTTCTGCAAGTCACCTAGTGGGTAGAGGATGGAGATTTTTCTGCAAGGCACTTTGTGGGTAGAATGAAGGTTTTTCTGCAAGGCACCTTGTGGGTACAGGGTGGAGGTTTTTCTGCAAGGCACTTTGTGGGTAAAGGGTGGAGGTTTTTCTGCAAGGTGTCTTGTGGGTAAAGGGTGGAGATTTTTCTGCAAGGTGCCTTGTGGGTAAAGTGTGGAGATTTTTCTGCAAGACGCCTAGTGGGTAAAGGGTGGACATTTTTCTGCAAGGCGCCTTGTGGGTAAAGGGTGGACATTTTTCTGCAAGGCACCTTGTGGGTAAAGGGTGGAGGTTTTTCTGCAAGGCACTTTGTGGGTAAAGGGTGGAGGTTTTTCTGCAAGTCACCTAGTGGGTAGAGGATGGAGATTTTTCTGCAAGGCACCTTGTGGGTAGAGGATGGAGGTTTTTCTGCAAGGCACCTTGTGGGTAAAGGGTGGAGATTTTTCTGTAAGGTGCCTTGTGGGTAAAGGGTGGAGATTTTTCTGCAAGGTGCCTTGTGGGTACAGGGTGGAGGTTTTTCTGCAAGGCACCTTGTGGAGATTTTGCTGATCTCCAAGGTCCAACAGATGTGCAGATCTGCTAATGCCTGTACCACCTTCATGTGTATACGCACATTAAGATCCCGTAATCCATGTCGGCGTTCAGTGGGTTATCGAAACAAGAAACTACCCAGCATGTACCCACCCCCATTCCCCTCCCCCACCCCCTCAAGACCTTGACATGGTGAATATAAAATCACTACCCCAATGGTTGTATGAAGACGGGATCTAAACCTGCACCGAAAATAGTGTAAGAAACTCTACATGTTACATGGTCAAATCAAATCGAATTATGGTGCGGTGCAGACACCACAGTGGAAACATTACACGTTGCACGGTGACGTTTCTTCAGGTTCTATGGGACTGTCATTGACAGTTTCTTCAGTCCTGATCTGGCCCCTGTATGGTGGGCACGGCTATAACAAAGAATAAAGAACGATGGGCTATAACAAAGTATAAAGAACGATGGGCTGTGACAAAGTGTAAACAACAACGATGGGCTATAACAAAGTATAAGCAACAACGATGGGCAGTGACAAAGTATAAACAACAACAATGGGTTATAACAAAGTATAAAGAATGATGGGCTGTGACAAAGTATAAACAACAACGATGGGCTATAACAAAGTATAAGCAACAACAATGGGCTGTGACAAAGTACAAGCAATAGAAATTGCCCATAACAAAGCGTAAGCAACAAAGATCGGCTGTAACAAAGTGTAAGCAACAAAAATGGGCCATAACAAAGTATATTCAGCACAGATGGGCCATAACACAAAGTATAAGCAACACAGATGGGCTTTAGTCACACACCAGACTTGAACCGCTAACAAAGTGTAAACAACAAAGACAGCTATATTATTCAGTAGATAACGAAAACGCTCCTGTGCAGCACTGACCTGTGACTCAGTGTTGTGGGCAGGGCTATAACTTAATCACAGGCGACGGGCGCAATAGCCGAGTGGTCAAAGCGTTGGACTTTCAGTCTGAGGGTCCCGGGTTCGAATCACGGTGACGGCGCCTGGTGGGTAAAGGGTGGAGATTTTTACAATCTCCCAGGTCAACATATGTGCAGACCTGCTAGTGCCTGAACCCCCTTCATGTGTATATGCAAGCAGAAGATCAAATACGCACGTTAAAGATCCTGAAATCCATGTCAGCATTTGGTGGGTTTTGGAAACAAGAACATACCCAGCATGCACACCCCTGAAAACGGAGTATGGCTGCCTACATGGCGGGGTAAAAACGGTCATACACGTAAAAGCCCACTCGTGTGCATACGAGTGAACACAGAAGAAGAAGAAGAATCACAGGTGAAAAAGATGGAATAAATAAACCAAACACCTCTGTGCGGCAGCGGCCTCGGTGTCGATGACCCCCCAGGGCAGCAGCACCACAACAGAGACCAAGGTGAAGGACTCCAGCTCTGACGACGAGGAGAAGAAATGGCTAGACGCCCTGGAGGCCGGGACGCTGGATGACTATGGGGAGATCCCCAAGGCCAAGGACCCCGCCCTCCTCACCACCAGGCAGGTAGGGTATGATGATGATGATGATGATGGTAATAATTATAATGATAATCATAATGAGGTGGGGGACACAGGACGACTACAGAGAGATCCCCCACGCCAAGGACCCCCCCCCCGCCCCCCCCTTCCTCACCACCAGTCTTGGAAAAATGAGATAACCATTTCCAGGGTGTATTATTATCATCATTATTATTAATGTTACTATTGTTTAGACTTCTGTTGGGTCTATCTTTGTTCACACACCAAACTTGAAGCGCTTTACAAACATTGAGTCATTTGTTCAACAGTCTGCTGACCTGGGTAGAGCTGACTGACAGCTTCTTTTAGGTGCTTACAAAAAAACAAAAAAAAGTCTTGGAAAAATGTAAGATATGTTTTAGGGGAGGTTACCTACTTCCGGGAGGTTATCGGCCGTAGTTTCGTTTTCTCCGCATAGGCGGATAGTAGTTTGCACAGGACAGGAATGTCAGACCCCTGCCGGAGTCTGCACTAGTTGGGTCACGGTAAGTATGTTATTTAAACGTAAATTTAGATAGAAAATTTCCTTTTACCATTCAGGGTCTGGAAATGCCTTCAAATTTTTTTTTTTTTTTTTTTTATAAAACCAGTACCATTCAAGAAAGAGGTTTATGCATAAAAAAAAAATAATATAAAAAAAACACAACAAAAAAAAACAGACAAGAAAAAGTGATGGAAATTGAACATCTGTACCTGATATCCACCAGTCTCCTTTGTCAGCGGTGTTGCAGACATGTTTTTTTATTCCGTTTGGCTTTGTGTTTCAGTTTGGTATGGAAAATTTTGGGTCTGGTCTGGAAAAAGTACAGAATTTTGTTTGGTGCAGTTTGTATGATAATAATGTGTGTGTGTGTGTGTGTGTTCCTCTGTGTGTGTGTGTGTGTGTGTGTGTTGTGTGCATGTGCTGTGTTTCAGCGAGCCTTGCTTCATGGTCATCAAGTGGAATTACAGCAGCTGCCATCAGGTAAATCATTACTCTTTGTTATTGTCAGTCACTGCTGTTTGGAGTAAATAAACCAAACGCCTCTCTGCGGCAGCGGCCTCAGTGTCGATGACCCCCCAGGGCAACAGCACCACGACAGAGACCAAGGTGAAGGACTCCAGCTCTGACGACGAGGAGCTGTTGTTGTTTTTTTCTCAAGGCCTGACTAAGCGCGTTGGGTTACGCTGCTGGTCAGGCATCTGCTTGGCAGATGTGGTGTAGCGTATATGGATTTGTCCGAACGCAGTGACGCCTCCTTGAGCTACTGAAACTGTTACTGTGAGCAGTTTCTCACTTCAGTACGTGTGGGTGTGTGTTGATGCTGTAACCACATCGTACTGCACACTGCAGTGTGTGTTGATGCTGTCACCACATCATAAATTACTGCACACTGCAATGTGTGTTGATGCTGTCACCACATCATAAATTACTGCACATTGCAGTGTGTGTTGATGCTGTAACCACATCATAAATTACTGTACACTGCAATCTGTACACTGCAATGTGTGTTGATGCTGTCACCACATCATAAATTACTGCACACTGTGCTGTGTCTTGATGCTGTCACCACATCATAAATTACTGCACACTGTGTGTGTGTGTGTTGATGCTGTCACCACATCATAAATTACTGCACACTGTGGTGTGTGTTGATGCTGTCACCACATCATAAATTACTGCACACTGCAATGTGTGTTGATGCTGTCACCACATCATAAATTACTGTACACTGCAATGTGTGTTGATGCTGTCAACACATGTAATTGTATTATCACACACTGCAATGTGTGTTGATACTGTCAGCCCATCTTATAATCATATCATTACACACTGCAATGTGTACTGATAAAAGGCAGCAATACAAGGGCACACAGGAGTCATGACCTGGGTGTGGCCTGGCCCCTTTAGAGTGTAAGGAGTTCAGGGCCGAAACACTTGACTGAGGGGGGCTTCTTCTGAAGACTTTGTACTGTCCAGCTCTCCCCAGCGTTTATTATCATACTGCATTGTGTATTGATACTGTCAGCATATCTTATAATTATACTGTGACACAGTGCAATGTGTGTTGATACTGTCAGCACATCTTATAATTATATCACCACAGTTTGCAATGTATATTGATATTGTCAGCACATCTTATAATTATGTTACTACACACAGCAACGTGTGTGGATGTATGTCAATGTTGTCATCATATCATATATTGCTAGTCATATGCAATGTGTTGATGTGTATGGATAGCATCACCACATAAAATAACTAGTCCCATGCAATAATGTGTGTGGATGTGTTTCGATACTGTCACTACATACATTACTGGTCATTGCAATGTGTGTAGATGTACGTTGATACCATCACCACATATATTGCTTATGAATGCGATGTGTTTCTATTTGTTGTATTTGTATTTCTTTTTATCACAACAGATTTCTCAGTATGAAATTTTGGCTGCTCTCTCCAGGGAGAGCATGTCACTACACTACAACGCCACCCATATTTTTTGTATTTTTTTCCATGAGCAGTTTTATTTGTTTTTCCTATGGAAGTGGATTTTGCTACAAAATTTTGCCAGGAACAACCTCTTTGTTGCCGTGGGTTCTTTTATGTGTGCTAAGTGCATGCTGCACACGGGACCTTGGTTTATCGTCTCATCTGAATGACTAGCGTCCAGACCACCACTCAAAGTCCAGTGGAGGGGGAGAAAATATCAGCGGCTGAGCAGTGATTCGAACCAGCGCGCTCTGATTCTCTCGCTTCCTAGGCGGACGCAATACCTCTAGGCCATCACTCCACATATGTGGATGTGTGTCAATACTGCCCTGCCGCCATGCGGTTCAGCACAATGTGTGGATGCGTTCTGCCCCCAGGGTACAAGACAGTGGAACTGACAGAGGAACAGAAGCAAAGACGACAGCAGCGTGCCAAGAAGCGCAGACAGCAGGCCCACGAGAAGAGAGAAAAAGACAAGGTGAGGTGTTTTGTGTGAGGAGGAATCAGTCTTTTACATGTCGCAACAATCGACACTATGATTAACTCAGTCTTCCCCAGGTTTGAGTTAACTTGTACCTACTTCTTATTACTCATTACTTCCCCTGTGGAACACTCATTACTTCCCACTCATTACTACTCATTACTTCCCCTGTGGAACACTCATTACTTCCCACTCATTACTACTCATTACTTCCCCTGTGGAACACTCATTACTTCCCACTCATTACTACTCATTACTTCCCCTGTGGAACACTCATTACTTCCCACTCATTACCACTCATTACTTCCCCTGTGGAACACTCATTACTTCCCACTCATTACCACTCATTACTTCCCCTGTGGAACACTCATTACTTCCCACTCATTACCACTCATTACTTCCCCTGTGGACCAGGTACGAGTATTCTCATGCCAACACACTATTCTAATTTCGTTTATTCTTGCTTGGTACAGTTGGCGTTCTTAACTGAACTGGTTACGGATTTTAGAAGTATGAAAACGAAGGTTTGCTTAAACTGATAAAATTGTCAATTCTCCATCGATTTTTGCTGGATTTGTGAACCACCGTACTTTTTACTGCAGTGGTCTCATATAGTGCTGGTCCAGGGGAGTTTTATCTGCATCCACCATTATTAGTGCTTGTTCACGTCGGCTCAAGTCAGTTGAAATGCCAAGGAAGTGTGTGTTTCAGGATCATTGGCAAAAAGAGGAAGAAATATAGGGACTGGCTGATAAAGGTTCAAAAAGATAAGTATTGATCAAATGCCTCTAAAAGCTATAAGCGCTGAAACATTCCTTTGGCCAAGGCTCTCCACACCATCTTGTCAAGGTTACGCTCTGTCTTGTCTTACGCTTTTTTTGGCTATTAAGCGTATTCATTTGGCGTTATGTTGATGTGCGGTTTGCAAAATATCACTCCATTTGTCTTTGATGGGTGAAGGTCCTTACAAGATGAGGAAATTTATCCTTATTATCCCTACAAGGTCCTTATATGGCATACCCTAAAGTCCCTGGGAACCCTGTAAATTAGTTAATCCAGTTCTTGCCCTGTGGTATGAAAGGCCACCTCTGGAAATCTTCACTGCTGCCTGTCTTTGCTGCCGAGCTTTCCCCGGGAATAGTGATTCTCGTTTAGGTGGTTGTTGTTTTTTAATCTGTTCTGTGCCATGGCTTCCTGGCATTGTGTTAGTATTTCTGTCTGGAGGGCTGCTCTTGGAAGACCAGCTGGCGGCATTCTGAGGACGTGTCCTAGCCAGCGCCATCCCCTTTGCTTGATGTCAGTGATGATGTCCAGAACGGAGGTTCTTATCTTGAGTCGAGGCTCTGAGGTTGTGTTTGGCCAAAACATTTGTTCAGTTTTCTGTGCAGGTGACAGTTCTGGAATGCTTCATGCGTATGGCTGATGCTCTTGGTGACTTTTCAGGGCTCTGACCCAGACAAGATTTTGCTGAGAACATTGGTTTTGCAAAAATCGGATGTTGGGTGTTTCTTTCCTGTCAATACATATGCAGAAACAAACATTTTGTGCTTCTGTCTCTGCACTGTGCCAGCAGAAACGCCTTTCATTTCTGTTTCACCATGTGTGTGCAGAAACAAACACTGGAGCGCTTGCTGAAGAAACAAGAAACCAAAACTAAAGGACCCAAGGTAAGCCACAGAGTACTTAGTGTTTACTCTTTTCTTTTCTTCTTTTTTCTTCTTCTTTTGTCTACAGTACTCTTCACACAACAGTAATGATGGTAATGACCGTAATGATAATGGATGCTTGTTGAGCGCTTTCCTCCTTACTAGTTGAACTTAAAGGGAGCTCAAAGCACTTTACAATAAACACACACACACACGACACACACACACACACACATAAGCACACACACAGACACACACACACACACACACACATAAGCACACACACTAACTTACACACTTACTTACAAAAGGAAGAAGAAAAAAATATTTTGATTTTATACACAAAAGCATAAAATAGATTCAAAGACTGCATGTATTACATCACTTGATTACACACACACACACACACACACACACACACACACACACACACACACACACACAACTTATAACTGAATGTTATTGGAAAGGAATGGAAGGTCTATGCATAGGTATTTTAAAAAGATGTGTTTTCAGACCAGTGTTAAAAGACTGAAATAATAATAGTAATAATGGTATTTATATAGCGCTGAATCTTGTGCAGAGACAAATCAAAGCGCTTTCACACCAGTCATTCACACGCATGCATAACTCTAAAACTGTAGAAACTAAAGACAAGGAAGGGCAGGCAAGGGAGGCTATTTTGGGAAGAGATGGGTTTTAAGGCCAGACTTGAAAGAGCTGAGTGTGGAGACTTGACGAAGCGAAAGAGGAAGTTCATTCCAATCGCAAGGTCCAGAAACAGAGAAAGAACGGCGGCCAACAGTCGAGGGAGAGTGGTGAAGATCATGAGGTAAACTGTTCCAGACAGATGAGGCTGAATGAGAAAAGGAAGAATCACCAAAGAATCAGGTTTTAACACGGGGAGCAAGTTGCCACCGTGAATCGGAAGATGATCTGAGTTGTCATGGGAGTGTGCATGTTTGAATGACTTCTCTCAGATACTGTTTTTTGTGATATTCACATGCATAAATGTTATGTATAAGACTGCGAACATGCAAGTATAAAGTGTGAGTGAACGCTTGTGTGTATCAGGTGTTTGCAAACATATGTGTTCAGAAGTGTGTGAGTGTGTGTGGTGCGGATGCGGGGACAATGTGGCACGTGATGATGATGATATGGATACTTATATAGTGCCTATCCTAGGTCAGAGACCAAGCTTTAAGTGCTTTACAAACATGGGGTCGTTTGCACAACAGGCTGCCTGCCTGGGTAGAGCCGACATATGGCTGCCATTGGGTGCTCATCATTCTTTTCCTGTGTCATTCAGATTTGAGGCACGCACACATACACACTCAGACAGACATGTAACATTTTTTATGTGTATGACCATTTTGTTTATTTTCCCCGCAATGTAGGCAGTCATATTTCGTTTTCGGGGCTGCGCATGCTGGGTATGTTCTTGTTTCTATAACCCACCAAATGCTGAAATGGATTACAGCATCTCTAACGTGCATATTTGATCTACTGCGTGCGAATACACACAAAGGGGGTTCAGGCACTATCAGGTCTGCACATATGTTGACCTGGGAGATCGGAAAAAAATCTCCACTCTTTACCCACCAGGCGCCATTACCGAGATTCAAACCTGGGACCCTCTGCCTGAAAGTCACAACGCTTTAACCACTGGGCTGTTGTGCTCATCGTGTGTTTGTGTGTGTGTGTGTGTGCAGGGTCGCGGGGGCAAGCGGAGCAACGTGCCGCGAGTGCGCTACGTCAGCAGCCAGGCGGGTGTGTCCCTGTCCTTCCCCCAGGGCCACCACTTCCCCCTGCCCGCACAAATCGCTCCGTGAGTCCCTGGGCTCCCCCCCCCCCCCCCCCCCGCCACACCCTACCCCCTCCCCGCCTCCCCCCTCCCACCCCGAATCCCCCACACGCTGTGCTGTACTCTGTGTGTGTGTGTCTTCGTCTTGTGTAGTTATAGTCACCTTCCCTTGCGCCACCACCCCACCTCCCCTCCTCCTCCTCCCGAAACCTCTACAACTCCTGCTTACCCCCATCAGTATGTGTGTATGTGTGTGTTGTCGTTCGTCGATTTTACATCTTTTCCCAGTTTCAGGTTCTAGAGGACGTGTTTGTGCATTTAGACAAATTTATCCATATTCGGTACACCAGATCTGCTAGGCAGGTGCCTGACCAGCGACATAACCCATTTGCTATGTCAGGCCTTGAGTGCATGCGTGTGTATTTTGTGTACCTATCCAAGTGGATTTCTTCTTCAAAACTTTTGCGAGAGGACAACACTCAATGTTGCCAAGGGTTCTTTTTTCAGCGTGCCAAGTGTGGTGTGTGCTGGCGGATTAGTATCTTTACCATTTTTTTTACTTTATTTATTTTATTTTATTGTTATTTTTACTTTTTTTTTCTTTTTTTTTATTATTTATTTTTTATTTTTTAATTTTTTTATTTATTTACTTTTTTGAAAATATTTTTTAAATTTGTTATTTTTACTTAATTTATTTTATTATTATTTTAAAAAATTTTTATTGTTATTTATTTATTTGTTGTTTTTTTTGTTTGTTTTTTTCTCTCAAGGCCTGACTAAGCGTGTTGGGTTACGCTGCTGGTCAGGCATCTGCTTGGCAGATGTGGTGTAGCGTATATGGATTCGACCGAATACAGTGACGCCTCCTTGAGCTGTTGATACTGATACTGATACCATTCTACCACCTTCCTCCTGAAGAGTGATATTAGACTGGGAGATAAAGGGACTGGGTGGGGAGTGAATGTGTGGACATACACTTGCTTTTCTAGATACATACAAATGAGCGATAGGATATTAATGTTTATGTCAGTGTACATATTATGTGTGGATATATATACTCTTGCTCTTGTAGATACATGTGTGTGAGTATCAGTATCAGTTTCTCAAGGAGGCGTCACTGCGTTCGGTCAAATCCATATACGCTACACCACATCTGCCAAGCAGATGCCTGACCAGCAGCGTAACCCAACGTGCTTAGTCAGGCTTTGAGAAAAAAATGAAAATAAAATAATAATAACAAAATAAATAAAAGTAAATACATAAATTTAAAATAAATTAATTAAAAAAGTAATTAAAAAAAAAAGATAAATATTTTTTATTCTGTTGTGTGTGATATATGACATATTTATGTTTTTGCAAAATCATAAATTTGTGTTTAATACTTGATTATGTATATGTGTGTGTTTGTGTGTGTGTGTGCATATGTTCTAGTATAGGTGTGTTCATGTGCGCATGTGTGAGTGCTTGCTTTTATGCACATGTGTGTGCGTATGTGCATCCTGGGTGGAGTTTAACAACCCATTGGCTAAAGCCCTTAAGGGTAAGTTGTTCAGGGCTGCAATCTCTGTAATGCACGTACAACGGAACGTCTCGAAATATTTCCACATGCCTGCATGTTTTGATCTGTGTGTGCAACAGAATTTCTCCATCCATATGTCCATTAACATGTAGATTTTTATTCTATTGTGACGTGTGTGACTGGTGCTAATAGTTCAAAGTGTATTTTCAGTTATTATTATATCATTTTTGTTTATTGTGATATCAGGAATATTTTTAAGCATTATGATAGGGTTTTTAAGTATTGTGGTATGATACTGTATCATTTAGGCTTTTTCATGTGATATGCATGGTGAGTGTGATGATTGTACGTGTGTGTGTGTGTGTGTGCATAAATTTGTGCTTGAGTGGTTGGTTGGCTGACGGTAAAGGGCTGTGCATGTAAGTTTTTCTTCTTCTTTTTTTTTTTCATTTTAGTGTTCATATGCACGTTTTAAACGTCGGTATTTACTTTGTACAGCACAATTGAGCATGTTTTACATGGAAAGGCACTTTATGAATTAAATTACTATTATTATTGTGTGTGTGTGTGTGTGTGTGTGTGTGTGTGTGCAGAGAGCCCCGGCAGGCGATGCAGTGTGGGGTGGAGGGGTGCAGCAACCCCAAGAAGTACGCCTGCTCCCAAACCAAGGTCCCTCTCTGCAGTCTGCGGTGTTACAAGAAGAACCTGGCCCGTGCAGTGGCTGCCGCAGTGCCTGTGCTGGCCACTTAGACATCTCCACCCCCCTGTTGTCACCCTCCCCGCCCACCCTCACCCCCCAACCTTCCCCGCCCACACCTCCCGCCAACCTACCTCTCTCCCTCACCTCTCAAAGATGAGATGTGTTTGTTTCAGGAAACGGAGACTGGGGTGGGGGGGGGGGGGGGGATTGAATTTTTGCCCATTTGTGGTTTAACATTCTGAGCTTTGCAAATGTACAGGCATGAGCAAACATTTCTGGCATCTGTAAGATAATGTTCACACACACATCCTGCCTCTTTCTCTCTCCTCTCCTTCCTGGTCGGCACACATACCCTACAGATGAAATTCCATAGCCCTGAAAAACTGATTTATAATTCTCATTCCTTGTTCTCTAATCCAGATTTTCTATATTTTTTCTGCACCATTGTTCCATGTTTGGTGTCGGCTCTACCAACATGCTGTTGGCCACTTTCTCTAACTGGAAAAGAAATTGAATCTCTTTGAGGAATAATGTCCAAGCACCAGGCCAGTCCTAGTTGACTGAAATACTTACAATGGCAAAACAACATTTGTGGTCATTTTCTGAGTGAGTGGTGAATGGAGGAGGTAGTTTTGTGTATGGTTGGTTGGGATTTATGGTTGTGTGTGTGTGTGTGTGTGCCAATATGCAGTAAGTTGCAACGGTATGTTAGCAACCACTGAAGTTATGAATGTGTATGTGTATGAATGTGTTTGTGTATGAATGTGTATGTACACTTAAAGCTTTGTATTTGAACATCTCTGACATGGGCACTGTCAGTCAGTCAACTTGTTTTTGGCCTGGCCACAGTGACTGCTGTGTTGGACTGGCAAAGGCATTGATGTGTGTGTAGGTGACAAGTTTCATGTGCATGTACTGTGTCTTCCAGGCATCAGAGTGGTCCACGGATCTGTTAATTTCAGAGGATTGGGAGACCAGCCGCGGTTTCAGCTCAGGCAGCCATGGATTGATTTTTTTTTTTATTTTTTTTTTTTTAAATGGAGTGCTATCGTATTCTCAAATGGTATTCTTGAACAGCTTGTTCTGTTTTGAGGTATAGGGAAGGTATGGGTAATTGCCAACAGCATCTAATTGCGAACGATTCGTATACCGCCTCACTTCGAAGCGTTCTTAACGGTTGCATTTCACAATTTTGATGTCTGCTTCGGCCTTTTTCTTATACTTTGATGAATATCCATTTTCAAGAAACAGTCAAACATCAGCTATTTCTGACTATTTCCGTGCTCTTTCTTCTCTTCGCGCACCACTGCCGACCAAAGTAAAAACGTGCTCTCAAAATCCAAAAATGAATGGAAGCAAGTTGTAGGACAAACTTTGACAAAGTTTAAAATAGTTGATTTGATTGGATATGTTGAATGCTCATTGCCAGTGCTGGGAGAATTTAAGAAAGCATATTGGTGACAGATCAGAGCGTCAGTCTTGACAGGCATCTGCAAAATAGTGTCCTTTGCTATCAGACCATAGGATATTTTGACGTGAGTCTATTTGCAAACGATGCTGCACAACTACTGAGCATTCTCAAAAGGATGTGTTTGTGTGCGATGTGGGGTGTGTATGTTTATATGTCTGTGTGCATGTGTGATCAAAACCAACAATAGAACAGTCTAGTGCAATGTTCCAATAATAAGTTACGTCTAATGAGTTCTAGACCTGCTTCTGTTCTAATTGTCAACATGTACCTAAAGCAATCGTTCGCAATTAGACTTGCCCGTTCGCATTTACCCTCACGCACCTCTGCCATTTCAAACGTCGACAGAACGTTGAAAAGAATGAGCAGACAAACTTTTCCTGGTGCAACCACTTGGAGAAAGCTTTCGAAAACAAAAGAACTACGTTTTACTGTCATATGACATATTATTTTTACAGTACACACATTGAACTGGTCGCTTCGACTGGATCGTTCGCAATTACCCATATGGTACCCTATATGGTATTCTTATAGTCTTGTTCTGTTTTTGCGCACTTCCTGCAAACAAGTGTTGGCACCATCTTGATCAGTATTCACCCCACTGGGGCCTGGGCAGCCCCTTGACCTCTGCCTTCTTCAGAGGATTGGACTTGGGGGGGGGGGGGGGGGGGGGGTATTCTGATGCCTGGTCTTCACATGTAACACCACACAAGCTGACATGCATGTTGTGTTGGTGAGGGCTGTATGTGTGCAATGTTCAAGTATGGAAGAAGCTGATGTTTGTTGTGCTTGCAGCGGTGACGTTTACTGTGAACATTTTCCGTTGTAAATAAATCCTATGAAGAAACATTGGCTGTGTATTGTCAGATTTGCTGTTGATGTGAAGATGAAAATGCGAATATGCGCTGGTGAGGGATGGATGAGAGGGATGGAAATTTTAGTTTGTCATTAATCCAGTGCCATGACAGGTTCAGTTGGGCATTAACTCACTCAGTACGGCCAGTCCTCTCTTCTCCTCTACACAGACCCCTCGGATGTCCAGTGGGTGTCTCAATGACCCAACCTTTAGCTTCCGTCGTCAGAATTGTGGTATCTTTGTCAACATTCACCTCTTCAGTATAAGAGCCTTCCGCTTGCAATATTTGAATGGTGGTAACTGGGGTGAAACGCTGTTAATGACGTCTCTTTCGCCGTTTGTATGGAGAGAGTTAAGACTTCTGATCCAGTGTTTACCAGTCATAAGGGTTTGATGCTCAGTTTTTGGCATGGTGTTGTGTCCTGTAGAAAGGCACTGTGCTCTGATTTTCCTCACTCTTTACATTAATTGAGAAAGAGATACATTGGAAGACAGAGTACTGAGACCCGGAGAGAAACAGGAGAGAGACATACAAAGAGCGATGACACACATGCATGACCAACAGACAGACAGGAAAGAAACCTTATGACACGCATGCACGCACGCACACACACACACACACACATGCACACACACTTGCAAACAGAGAAACTGTTATTTCTGGGAGTGAGGTTCTTTTATGTAAGTTTCATTATGGAGCGTGTTTGCGGAGGGGACTATTTTATGTGGGATGAGGGAATGCTGATGGCGTTCTTTTCTTGCAAGAGGGGTTTTACTGAAAAAGAAATTTTACACATGAAGTGAGTTGTATGTCAATATTATAACCGTTTACAATGCAGTGCAATACAACACAATGCAATGAAATACTGTAGTTCAGTTACTCAAGGAGGCGTCACAATGTTTGGACAAATCCATATACACTACATCACATCTCCTAAGCAGATGCCTGACCAGCGGTGTAAAACAACGCACTTAGGCCTTGAGGGACAAAATATACATGAGCAAATATATTGATAAGTCATCAAATTAATGGGGAAAAAAAGCATATAAATCTAGAAATAACTAAACATAAGTAAGCAATTAGATAAAGGAATAAAATGAAATGTAAAAAAAACAGCAAAAAACAACCAACAAAAACAACCAACGAGCAATCAAATGTAAATCAACACACACACACACACTTACACAAAACTGCAATAACACATTACAGTTCTAGGCATCAGCCTTGTGCGCTTTCTCAAATGTTGTACACAAACACACGCGCAATGTAATAATATGTTCAGTACAACACATTCATTTTTTATTAAATTAGAAGATATTTGTGCCTGCATAGGCTTGTTTGGTTAACATCTGCCCATAATTTTTTTGTGTTTTTTTTTCCCCCTTCTTTTCACAGAGAAAATTGACAAAACAATTCAGAGTAGACCTAGAAGGAGAAATGGTCGATAACTCGAATACACTACATTTGGATCTCATGTGGCTTGTAGTTACTTCCCTTACAATCGGCAGCGCGCACTTGTTCGCGCATGTCAAAGATAATTGGCCACTTCCTGTCGACCATGTCAACAATGAACAGTTGATTACCACTTACCTTTACCACGCCATTAAAAAAAGCTTTGCTGATTCTTCACGCGCGGTGGGGCGCGAGCCACGAAGCCTCCACAACAAATGTAGGGCCGAAGAATGACAAGTGGAGAACTGATAGTGCGCAGGTTGTGTCGGAAACTGCATTTTGAAGTGAAACATGGGTTGCGGCAGTAGCTCGCTTGCGGATGTGGAGGAACCCGTTTCAAACGGGACCCTTGTGAATGGGGACATTAAACACAAACATCAAAACGGCAGCGCTGCACCCGTCAGCAGGAGAAAGAGTGGACTGGCTGTGAACAACAACACAAACAAAGCACAGATAGAGGAGGAGGGAGACGAAGAGGAGCAGAATGTTCTCAAGATTTCAGTAAGCGTGCGACATTGTCGAATAAAAACCCTACTTGAGTGTCTTCGGAGAATAATATTATTGTTATAAGTTAACACCTTGAGTGTTGAAGTTGTTTTTTTTTTTTTTAAAGTCCAGTTCAGTATCCCAGCTAAAATTGTGTTAAGTTCAGTTTGAATGGCTGTCCATTGATATGGGGGAGTATGAAAACCTGGTAGCAAATTATTTTATTTTATTTTATTTCACAATGTGGATAAAATCACCTTTGTTGGAAATAGACATATTTTTGGCTTTCACCCCTTTATGCGTTGTTCATGCCCAACTCCACAATACCCTGATTCACTTCCTGTTTATTTGAAGATATTAGATACTTACAAACAGCAGTACTTGTTTAAAAAAAAAAAAATCTTATCAACAAATACAAAAACAGCAACAAAAAAACAAACAAACAAACAAACAACAACAACAACAACAAAACCCAAAAAAAACCAAAAAAACCACCAAAAACAGTGCATTTATTCTAATGATGTTAAAAAAAAAGAAAAAAAAGAAGAAGATAAATAACAAAAGATAAAAATAGATAAAAGATGGGGCAATAATTGTTTTGAAGTGGACTAAAGGCAGGCCACCAGGTCTGAACTATGATAGCCATTTCCTCAAGTGTTACTACCACTACTACTACTACTACTACTACTGTTGCTGTTGCTGCTGCTGTGTGCATCTGGGTTCGTGTCACAGGATCAGTGACAGTAGACCACAGAGAACCACGAAAGGCCTTCATGATGGTGTCTACTAGAGGAGACAATGCATTGCTGCTGAGTCATGGTGTCTCAAACTGTCAAAGCGCCTGTTGTGATGAACATAGAGCTAATCCTCAACTAAGTCTTATATACTGACATCTGCAATTGCTCAGACACTGTGTGTGTGTGTGTGTGTGTGTGTGTGTGTGTGTGTGTGTGTGTGTGTTTGTCACTGTGTGTAATGTATATAGTATAATATACCAAGTGGAAGCATCTCTGTAGTAACCTAAACTGTTGACCAAAATTCACTGCTTCAAGCATGAAGATATAAAGATGGACTTTCTTTTCCCCATACTTCTAGCGTCATCATTTACATAGTATATGGATATCATAACATGAATATATCATTAGCCTCACAGTGCCAGTTGTCCACACACACACACACACACACACACAAATCCAACCCATAATTCATATTTCACATCACGGGGGTTGGGGCGGGGTAGGGAAGGGAATGGAGGGGAGATCAGGGACCAAGGAGAAATATCTTTGATGTCATTATGATCCTGATGATGATGATGTGAATTATGGATACTTATATAGCACATATCCTCAGTGAGAGTTCGAGTTCTGAGCGCGTTACAAACACAAAATCGTTTACACAACAGGCTGCCTACCTGGGTAAAGCCAACTGAGAGCAGCCTTTGGGTGCTTATCATTTGTTTCCTGTCTCGTTCAGTCAGGTTTCAGTCACACACAGACAGATACACATCTGTAAGTCTGTGTGTGTGTGTCTGTATGTGTGCGTGTGTGTGTCTGTATGTGTGTGTGTGTGAGAGAGAGACAGAGTGTGTAGGGGTGGGAAGGTGAGTGTGTGTGTGTGTAAGTGTGGAGAGAAACTATGTGCTAATGTTTGCTGTGTTACGATCAATGAACAGAGCACAACATAGTCACGACTAAACTTTATTCTTCAATGCCAGTTTGAAAGAAACTGAAACTGAGCTTGTGTGTGTTTTCTTTCTCTATTTAGTTTAACATCTTTTCACTGGTAAGTGATATTAGACAGGGTGGTGGGGGTCGGGGGGTGGGAGGCGGGAGGGGAGTAGTATGTGTGCGAGCGTTGGGTGTTGGGGTTTGAGGGGTGTGCGATGGGAAGAGGTGGTGGGATGAATGTGTGTCTTGGTGGGTGGGTGTGCGCATGTGTTTGAACTTGTGTGTGTGTGTGTGCATGTGTATGTGTGTGTGTGATGTACATTCCTACACACACACACACACACACTGTGTGATGATCATGTAGACACCAGAGGAGGTGGAGGCAATGCTGTCAGCCCTGGAGGAAGGGGAGCTGTTCTGTGACCCTGACTTCCCACCTGGATACAGCGCTCTGTACTGCTCCCCGGGCAGGAACTACAAGAACGTCACCTGGTGCCGGCCACAGGTAGCACACACATGTACACATATACTCTCACACACACACAAAATATGCACAAGGCACATGTACACACATACACACAATGCACACACACATGCACACACTGCACACACACACATATAATGGTAAATAGGCTTATCTGCCAGTACAGTGTTCATGAAGGTGAAAGATCAAATCCCTCTCCTAGCTCTTTCTCCCAAGTTTGACTGGAAAATCAAACTGAGCTTCTAGTCATTCGGATGAGATAAGCCAGGGTCCTGTGTGCAACATGCACTTGGCTCGCTGAAAGAGAACCCATGACGATAAAGTTCTGTTGAAATATCCACACAAAAATGTATGCATGCACTGACTTAGTGCTTTGGGTTATGCTGCTGGTGAGGCATCTGCCTGTCGGATGTGGTGTAGCTTATATGGATTTATCTGAATGCAGTGATGCCTCCTTGAGAAACTGAAAGTGAAAGTTAGTGAAACACACAAAATGGATGAACACCCACAGGTTACAGGCTTTCAGTACTGACCATTCTCTGTGAATTGCTGTGGTTCTTGTTTGCTTTTTTTTTGTTCTGTAACGTTGTTTTTGTTTTGTTTTGTTTTGTTTTTTTCTTTTCATGGTTCCCAGAAACTGTCTACAAGCATCAGTATGTATTGTATTGTATCACTGTTTGTCACAACAGATTTTTCTGTGTGAAATTAGGGCTGCTCTCCACAGGGAGAGCGCAACGTTACAGTGCAATGCCATCCTATTTTTCTCTCTCCTTTTTTTTATATATTTTATTTTATTTTATTTTATTTTTGCCTGCATGTGTATTTGTTTTTCAGATATATATCTACAGAGTTTTGCCAGAGACAACCCTTTTGTTGCCATGGGTGGTTTAACATGCACTAAGTGCATGATGGACATGGGATCTCGATTTATCGACTCATCCGAATGACTTGCGCCCAGACCACCACTCAAGTTCCAGTGGAAGTACTGCCGAGTGTGGGGTTCGAAACTGTGCGCTCAGATTCTCTTGCTTCTTAGGCAGTCGCGTGATCACTAGGCCACTGCTCCACACATGTGTGATGGGACATTAACTGATTGATTGATTGATATGGATACTTATATAGTGCCTATCCTCGGTCGGAGACCAAGCTCTAAGCGCTTTACAAACACGGAGTCATTTACACAACAGGCTGCCTACCTGGGTAGACCCGACGGCTGCCATTGGGTGCTCATCATTTGTTTCCTGTGTCATTCAATCAGATGTCAGGCATGTACACCTACACACTCAAACAAAAATGTAACATTTAACATTTTACGTGTATGACTGTTTTGTTTATTTGCCTGCCATGTGGGCAGCCATACTCCATTTTGGGGGGTGTGCATGCTGGATATGTTCTTGTTTCCATAGCCCACCGAATGCTGACATGGATTACAGGATCTTTAACGTGTGTATTTGAGCTTCTGCGTGCGTATACACACGAATGGGGTGCAGGCACTGGCAGGTCTGCACGTATGTTGACCTGGGAGAATGGAAAAATCTCCACCCTTTACCCACCAGGTGCCACCAAGATTCGAACCTGGGACCCTCAGATTGAAAGTCCAATGCTTTAACCATTCAGCTATTGTGCCCGTCTCTCTGTACGAATGACAAAAGAGGCGACAAAGGTAGCATTTTTTACCGCCGCTGACATCACTGAAACATTATAAACTGAGGGTTCGAAGACCAAAGAGAGAGGATGAAGACAAGAGAATACCGCATTTCTAATGACAAAAGCTGTAGACTGGGCCAATCAAGACTTCAGGCGGGGTCTTTGCAGGGGGAAAGAAAGGGAGAAAACTGGCCGTTTCAAAGGGAGCTAATCTAATCAAAATTCCCTCCTCCCCAGGAGCTGGTTCCTGAAGGGGAGGTGCCAGAACTGATGGTGGACGGGGTGACGAGGGACGACATCAAGCAGGGAATTCTGGGAGACTGCTGGTTCCTGTCCGCCTGTGCCGCCGTCTCTCAGCACGACAGCTGTATGAAAAAGGTAGGGGTTTTTACAACACGACAGCTGTATGAAAAAGGTAGGGGTTTTACAACACAACAGCTGTATGAAAAAGGTAGGGGTTTTACAGCACGACAGCTGTATGAAAAAGGTAGGGGTTTTACAAGATGACAGCTGCATGAAAAAGGTAGGGGTTTTACAAGATGACGGCTGTATGAAAAGGTAGGGGTTTTACAACATAACAGCTGCATGAAAACGGTAGGGGTTTTACAAGATGACAGCTGCATGAAAAAGGTAGGGGTTTTGCAACACGACAGTTGTATGAAAAAGCTGTATGAAAAAGGTAGGGGTTTTACAAAACAACAGCTGTATGAAAAAGGTAGGGGTTTTACAAGATGACAGCTGCATGAAAAAGGTAGGGGTTTTACAGCACAACAGCTGTATGAAAAAGGTAGGGGTTTTACAGCACGACAGCTGTATGAAAAAGGTAGGGGTTTTACAACACGACAACTGTTTGAAAAAGGTAGGGGTTTTACAAGACAACAGCTGTATGAAAAAGGTAGGGGTTTTACAACACGACAGCTGTATGAAAAAGGTAGGGGTTTTACAACATGACAGCTGTATGAAAAAGGTAGGGGTTTTTACAACACGACAGCTGTATGAAAAAGGTAGAGGTTTTACAACACGACAGCTGTATGAAAAAGGTAGGGGTTTTACAACATGACAGCTGTATGAAAAAGGTAGGGGTTTTACAAGATGACAGCTGTATGAAAAAGGTAAGGGGTTTTACAACATGACAGCTGCATGAAAAAGGTAAGGGGTTTTACAACACGACAGCTGCATGAAAAAGGTAAGGGGTTTTACAACACGACAGCTGTATGAAAAAGGTAGGGGTTTTACAAGATGACAGCTGTATGAAAAAGGTAGGGGTTTTACAGCACGACAGCTGTATGAAAAAGGTAGGGGTTTTACAAGATGACAGCTGCATGAAAAAGGTAGGGGTTTTACAAGATGACAGCTGTATGAAAAGGTAGGGGTTTTACAACACAACAGCTGCATGAAAACGGTAGGGGTTTTACAAGATGACAGCTGCATGAAAAAGGTAGGGGTTTTACAACACGACAGCTATATGAAAAAGGTAGGGGTTTTGCAACACGACAGTTGTATGAAAAAGCTGTATGAAAAAGGTAGGGGTTTTACAGCACGACAGCTGTATGAAAAAGGTAGAGGTTTTACAGCACGACAGCTGTATGAAAAAGGTAGGGGTTTTACAACACGACAACTGTATGAAAAAGGTAGGGGTTTTAAAAGACAACAGCTGTATGATAAAGGTATGGGTTTTAAAAGACAACAGCTGTATGGAAAAGGTAGAGGGTTTACAACACGACAGCTGTATGGAAAAGGTAGAGGTTTTACAACACAACAGCTGTATGAAAAAGGTAGGGGTTTTACAACACGACAGCTGTATGAAAAAGGTAGGGGTTTTACAACACGACAGCTGTATGAAAAAGGTAGGGGTTTTACAACACAACAGCTGTATGAAAAAGGTAGGGGTTTTACAACACGACAGCTGTATGAAAAAGGTAGGGCTTTTTACAACAAGTCAGCTGTATGAAAAAGGTAGAGGTTTTACAATACGACAGCTGTATGAAAAAGGTAGGGGTTTCACAAGATGACAGCTGTATGAAAAATGTAGGGGTTTTTACAACACGACAGTTGTATGAAAAATGTAGGGGTTTTTACAACATGACAGCTACATGAAAAAGGTAGGGGTTTTACAACACGACAGCTGTATAAAAAAGGTAGGGGTTTTACAACACGACAGCTGCATGAAAAAGGTAGGGGTTTTTACAACACGACAGCTGCATGAAAAGGGTAGGGGTTTTACAACACGACAGCTGTATGAAAAAGGTAGGGGTTTTAACAACACGACAGCTGCATGAAAAGGGTAGGGGTTTTACAATACGACAGCTGTATGAAAAAGGTATGGGTTTTAACAACACGACAGCTGCATGAAAAGGGTAGGGGTTTTTACAACACGACAGCTGTATGAAAAAGGTATGGGTTTTAACAACACGACAGCTGCATGAAAAGGGTAGGGGTTTTACAATACGACAGCTGTATGAAAAAGGTAGGGGTTGAAAAAGGTAGGGGTTGGTATGACAAACGTTTCCACAAAGCCTCACGATATTTTGTATTTGTATTTCTTTTTATCACAACAGATTTCTCTGTGTGAAATTCGGGCTGCTCTCCCCAGGGAGAGCTCATCGCTATATTTCAGCGCCACCCTTTTTTTTTTCTTTTTTTTTTTTTTTTTTGCCTGCATGCAGTTTTGTTTTTCCTATCGAAGTGGATTTTTCTACATAATTTTGCCAGGAACAACCCTTATGCTGCCGTGGGTTCTTTTACGTGCGCTAAGTGCATGCTGCACATGGGACCTCGGTTTATCATCTCATCCGATACTTGTCATAACTCAAATAGTGCTGTTGTCGCAGGCCCATGGCAATGTGAGTGTGTGTGATGGGAGAGTAGAGAGAATGGGGGTGGGTAGATGGATGGTGGTGGTGTGGTTCAAAAGGGAGAATGACCCGATTTTTTTACCCCTTTTACCTTTTCTGTCCAGAATTTTATTTAACAATTTTTACAAAATCTGTGGCATGCAGATTACAATTATGTTCCTTTTTACATGTATGTATTTTAAGTGAAGATTGCTGTCATATCGGCCATTTAATCAAGTGTATGTCTGTGCGTGTGTGTTAGTGTAAGTGTTGGAGAGCAACAGTTGTATACTGATAGTATGTTACTTTGTGAGTTTTATGCTTTAAAAAAAATTTTTTTTATGATATTAATAATTCTGTTTTATGTTTCTACTACTTTTTATATGCTTTCTTGTTTCACTGTAGGTACTGGATTGTAAAGGGCTTAGAGCTTGTATTATAGCGCTATATAAAAATAAAGTATTATGAAATATTATATTCACGTCACACACACAAAACGTCCACCACGACAGGTGATGCCGCCAAACCAGCAGCTCTCCGGCCCCAGCTACAAGGGCGTGGTGTGCTTCAAGTTCTGGCGGTTTGGCCGCTGGGTGCCGGTGTACGTGGACGACCGTCTGCCCTGCGTGTTCGGTCAGCTGATCTACGGACATAGCGCCGACCCTCGCGAGTTTTGGGTGTCGCTCATCGAGAAGGCATACGCCAAGTAGGTCGCGCTTTTGAGATCGGTTGTGTGGTGTGGTTGTGGGGGCGGGTGGGTGGGTCTGTGAGTTTTGGGGTGGGTGGGTGAGTGTGTGTGTGTGTGTTTAAAGGGGTGGGTAGGTGAGCGTGTGTGTTTGTGGGGTGTGGGGGGATGAGTGTGTGTGTGGGGGGTGGGTGGGTAGGTGCGTGTGTGTTTGTGGGGTGTGGTTGGGTGAGTGTGTGTGTTTGTGGGGGTGGGTAGATGGGTAAGTTTGTTTGTGGGGTGTTGGTGGGTGAGTGTGTGTGTGTGGTGTGTGTGTGTGTGTGTGTTTTCATGCATATGTATGTGTATCGGTGCTTGCTCAGGGGGGGCGGGGGTGTGTGTGGGTGTTGCATGCCGGGTATGTTCCTGTTTCCATAACCCACCGAACACTGACATGGATTACAGGATCTTAAACACGCATGTTTGATCTTCAGTGTGCGTAAACACATGAAGGGAGTTCAGACACTAATAGGTCTGTGCATCTGTCGACCTGGAAGATCAGAAAAAGCACCACCCATTGCCCGCAAGGTGCCATGTCTGAGATTCGAACCCGGGATCCTCAGATCAAACATTCCAACGCTTTAACCACACGGCTGTTGCGCCGGTCATGTCTGTTCAAAGCGGCAGCTGTACTTGAGCAGAAAAGGAATGCTATCTGGCATGGTTTGACCAACTTGTTTCTCATTTCCCACCCGTCATATCTGTTCAGATTTAGCAGCTGTACTTGAGCGGAAAAGGATGTTATCCAGCAGGGTTTGACCAATGTTTCGACGGGCGCAATAGCCGAGTGGTTAAAGCGTTGGACTGTCAGTCTGAGGGTCCCGGGTTCGAATCACGACGGCGCCTGGTGGGTAAAGGGTGGAGATTTTTACGATCTCCCAGGTCAACATATGTGCAGACCTGCTAGTGCCTGAACCCCCTTCGTGTGTATATGCAAGCAGAAGATCAAATACGCACGTTAAAGATCCTGTAATCCATGTCAGCGTTCGGTGGGTTATGGAAACAAGAACATACCCAGCATGCACATCCCCAAAAACGGAGTATGGCTGCCTATATGGCGGGGTAAAAACGGTCATACACGTAAAAGCCCACTCGTGTGCATTCGAGTGAATGCAGAAGAAGAAGAAGACCAACGTTTCTCGTTTCCCAGACTGCACGGCAGCTACGAAGGCATAGAAGGGGGCACGACTATGGATGCTATGGTGGACCTGACGGGAGGTTTGGCCGAGCGGTACAGTGTGACGGAATACGACCCCAGTGTCTACCAGCGTATCTCACAGGCTCACAAGTCTGGCGCTTTTGTCACCTGTGCCAAAGAGGTTGGCTGTGTGTGTGTGTGTGTGTGTGTGTGTGTGTGTGTGTGTGTGTTCATTCTTTAGGTTAGCATCTTTTCACTATTAGTGATATTAGTGATATTAGACGATTAAAAAAAAAAAAAAAGGGAGGGGTGGGGTGTGTGTATGCGTGTGTGTATGAGTGTGTTTGTGTGTGTGTGTGTGTGTGTGTGTGTACATGCAAGCGCGCGAGCTTGTGTGTGTGAGTGTGTGTGTGTGTGTGTGTGTGTGTGCAAGCGTGCGTGGTTGTAAGTGAGAGAGTGAGTGTGTGTGTGTGTGTGTTCGTTCGTTCTTTAATTTAGCGTCTTTTCACTATCAGTGATATTAGACGATTAAAAAAAAAAAAAAAAAAAAAGGAGGGGGAGGGGAGAGAGGGAAGAGGAAAACAGAAAAGGTAGAAAACTACCAAAAAATGCACAACTAACATGCAATTACATTTAACAGTAACAATTCAATAACAGATAATAATCAGAAACCATTAACACAATTCTGAAGTACATGGTGTAATGTGGTGGTGTGGTATAGCGTTGGGATGATGTGATGATGTAATGTGGTGATGCAATGTTACGTGGGGGTGAAAGTGATATGGTGTGATGTGGCATGGTGGTGTGATGTGGTGTGATGTCATTGTGGGGTGATGGTGATGTGGTTTGTGTGATATGGGGGTGAGAGTAATATGGTGTGGTGTGGGGATGATGTGATGTGATGTGCGGTGTGATGCGGTAATGTCATGTGATGTGACGTGGTGTCATGTGATGTGATGCGGTAATTTCATGTGATGTGATGCGGTAATGTCATGTGATGTGATGCGTGTGATGTGATTTTGTGATGTGGTGTGATGTGGTAGTGTCATGTGGTGTGGTGATGCAGTGTCATGTGATATGGTGATGTTATGTGGTGTCATATAAGATGTGATGCGGTAATGTCATATGGTGTGATATAAGATGTGTCATGTGATGCAGTAATGTCATATGATGTGATGTGGTGTGATGTGTGGTGATGTCATGTGGTGTGGTGATATGATGTCATGTGGTATCATGTGATGTGTGGTGTGTGGTGATGTCATGTCATGTGGTGTGATGTGGTGTGGTGTGATACGATGCAGTAATGTCATGTGGCATGATGTAGTGTGATGTGATATGATGTGATGTGGTCATGTGGTGTGATGTGGTGTGGTGTGATACGATGCAGTAATGTCATGTGGCATGATGTAGTGTGATGTGATATGATGTGATGTGGTCATGTGGTGTGATGTGATGCGGCAATGTCATGTGGTATGATGTGGTGATGACAGGGGGACTGGAGGAACAGCACGAAGGCAGAGGCCAATGGCCTGGTTCCCGGACATGCCTACACGGTCACTGACGTCACCAAGGTCAGTTCATGGTCTGTGTCCTGTGTTTGTTGGGGGGTTATGTACATGTGTCTGTCGTGTTTATTTGATCTCTGTGTGTGTTTGTCTGTATTTGTATTTGTATTTGTATTCCTTTTTATCACAACAGATTTCTCTGTGTGAAATTCGGGCTGCTCTCCCCAGGGAGAGCGCGTCACTACACTACAGCGCCACCCATTTTTTTTGTATTTTTTCCTGCGTGCAGTTTTATTTGTTTTTCCTGTCGAAGTGGATTTTTCTACAGAATTTTGCCAGGAACAACCCTTTTGTTGCCATGGGTTCTTTTACGTGCGCTAAGTGCATGCTGCACATGGAACCTCGGTTTATCATCTCATCCGAATCACTAGCGTCCAGACCACCACTGAAGGTCTAGTGGAGGGGGAAAAAATATCGGCGGCTGAGCCGTGATTCGAACCAGCGCCCTCAGATTCTCTCGCTTCCTAGGCGGACGCGTTACCTCTAGGCCATCACTCCACTGTGTATGCACATGCATACATGTTAACTTCAGACATTGGTGAATTGTTTATTTGGAGGTAAAATTCTTTGAGCAAATTCTTTGCCCTTGTGGATAAGGACTGAGTCATTACCACAAAGGCAGCACTTGCAATTTATGGTTTGGCGTGCTTGTTCATTGAAACAACTCTTCTTGCGAACGAATCTTCAGCCTTGTGAGGAAGCATCGGATCTGTGCTGTGCAGACTGCGCACGGGGCACACTTTTTTTCTTTTTTTTATTTTTTTTTTTTACTCATTCTTACTTGTTGAAGGGGTAGGAGGCCCCTCGATGTATTCCCTGTGATGAGCCTCTCACCTTGAAACACGTGCTCCTTGACTGTTGGGATCTGCATGACGTTAGACACAGACATTACATGACGGATTCTCTGAAGAACACGTGCTCCTTGACTGTTGGGATCTGCATGACGTCAGACACAGACATTACATGACGGATTCTCTGAAGAACACGTGCTCCTTGACTGTTGGGATCTGCATGACGTCAGACACAGACATTACATGACGGATTCTCTGAAGAACACGTGCTCCTTGACTGTTGGGATCTGCATGACGTCAGACGCAGACATTACATGACGGATTCTGTGAAGAACACGTGCTCCTTGACTGTTGGGATCTGCATGACGTTAGACACAGACATTACATGACGGATTCTGTGAAGAACACGTGCTCCTTGACTGTTGGGATCTGCATGACGTTAGACACAGACATTACATGACGGATTCTCTGAAGAACACGTGCTCCTTGACTGTTGGGATCTGCATGACGTTAGACACAGACATTACATGACGGATTCTCTGAAGAACACGTGCTCCTTGACTGTTGGGATCTGCATGACGTTAGACACAGACATTACATGACGGATTCTGTGAAGACTTGTGTTTCGTGATGTCCCTCCGTGGACACTGTTGGACTTCTTGAAAGAAGTGAACATTTTTCATCACATTTGAAGGTTTTAAACTATGGAAGATTTTTACACTTTGTTTGGAAAGGTTAAAGCGGTGACTAGTTTTTATTGGGTTTTTTTTTTTAACCCTCGAAGTAGGTACTAATGTGGCGATAGCCTTGAGATGGCCTTAGTGGTCGGCGAGGCTCTAAGCACCGTGATTTGATTTGATTTGATTTGATTTTCATTCTTCTATGGGTCAGGATACCTCAGAGGCTTTGATCTTCTTCTTCTTCTTCTTTGTTCGTGGGCTGCAACTCCCACGTTCACTCGTATGTACACGAGTGGGCTTTTACGTGTATGACCGTTTTTACCCCGCCATGTAGGCAGCCATTCTCCGCTTTCGGGGGTATGCATGCTGGGTATGTACTTGTTTCCATAACCCACCGAACGCTGACATGGATTACAGGATCTTTAACGTGCGTATTTGATCTTTTGCTTGCGTATACACACGAAGGGGGTTCAGGCACTAGCAGGTCTGCACATATGTTGACCTGAGAGATCGGACAAGAGGCTTTGATGATCCCCAGGTGCCAAGAGAAACCAAGCCACAACAGTGAACTGAGGGACAGTCTGTGGAAATGATACCAGGAAAGCATCCTCGGCTTCTCTGGAGAAGTGTCTCTAAAGGAGGTGTCACTGCAGTCGGGACAAATCCACATGCTCTGCGCCACATCTGCTAGGCAGATGCCTGACGGTGGCATGTAACCTAACGCGCTTAGTCAGGCCTTGAGTACATGCAGGAATATGTTGTTGTTTTTTTTAATTTTTTTTTTATCGCAACAGATTTCTCTGTGTGAAATTCAGGCTGCTCTCCCCAGGGAGAGCGTGTCGCTATACTATATCGCCACCCATTTTTTTGTATTTTTTCCTGTATGCAGTTTTATTTGTTTTTCCTATCGATGTGGATTTTTTCTACAGAATTTTGCCAGGAACAACCCTTTTGTTGCCATGGGTTCTTTTACGTGCGCTAAGTGCATGCTGCACATGGGACCTCGGTTTATCGTCTCATCCAAATGACTAGTGTCCAGACCACCACTCAAGGTCTAGTGGAGGGGGAGAAAATATCGGCGGCTGAGCCGTGATTCGAACCAGCGCGCTCAGATTCTCTTGCTTCCTAGGCGGACGCGTTACCTCTAAGCCATCGCTCCACTCCACATATTTGTGTACATGTCAGAGTGGATTTTTCCAACAGAATTTTACCACAGGGCAGCCCTCTTGTGTTCTTTTTTCAGTGCAGCCAGTGCGCGCTGCACACAAGACCTCGGTTTGTTGTGTCTCATCCGAATTACAAGACAACTCAGTTTGGTGTCATATACTGTACCATGTCAAACTGACGCAAACTAGGCCTATCGCTTTGCTCTGCTTGGCCAAATTTCGCGCGGCTAACAGTGAAAAGACGCCCCGTCTTGCCCGGTCCGCTCTTAGCCAATCAAACGCCTCTGATTAGAGGCTCCTCCTTTTGGTTTTCCAGGAAAACTTGGGAGAAAGGGCGAGAGTGGGATTTCGAACCCACACCCTCAGGGACGCCGTATTGGCGGATGAGCTTCTGAACCACTGTGCAACCTTCCTCCTTGCATGTTTTTTGGATGATGTACTGGAAAGGTACATACAGTACAAGACACAAAGTGAGTGGTGTGTGGCCTCCAGGCGACCTAACATCGATGGTTCCCTGTGGACTGCCAACGCTGGAACTGCGACGGACGAACCCGGGTGTGGCCGTGTATGGGGGAATCTAAATGAGCGGCGTGGGAGTATGTGGCAGCATGGGGCAGCAAAAAAAAAAAAAAAAAAAGTGAGCGGTGATGATGATGATGTACACACACACACACCCACACCCACACTGAGCGATTGAAACATGCAGGACGCCTGGTTTTCAGATCCGCCATGAGATGGGTGAGGAGAAGCTGGTTCGCTTACGGAACCCCTGGGGGGACGCTACGGAGTGGAGGGGTTCCTGGAGTGACGAGTGAGTGTGGGGGGGTGGGGGCGGGGGGTGGGGCGGGAGGGGGGGGGGGTTGTGGGAGGGGTGGTGGTGGTGCTGTGACACCTGTGTTGTGTTGTGACACCTGTGTTGTGCTGTGACACCTGTGTTGTGTTGTGACACCTGTGTTATGTTGTGACACCTGTGTTGTGCTGTGACACCTGTGTTGTGCTGTGACACCTGTGACACCTGTGTTGTTTTGTGACACCTGTGACACGTGTGTTGTGTTTTGACACCTGTGTTGTGTTGTGACACCTGTGTTATGTTGTGACACCTGTGTTGTGTTGTGACACCTGTGTTGTGCTGTGACACCTGTGTTGTGCTGTGACACCTGTGACACCTGTGTTGTGCTGTGTTGTGTTGTGTTGCGCTGTGTTGTATTTATTCATCTTTATTTGTTGTGTTGTGTTGTATTTATTCCTCTTTATTTGTTATGTTGTATATAAAAAAAATTTGTTATGTTGTAATTGTTGAATTGAGTGGTGGTGTGTTTGTTGCATTGTGTGGGTGTTTTGTGGTGTTGTGTGGCGTTGTATTTGTTGATTCTTGTATTTGTTGTGTTGTATTGTGTTGTATCTGTTGTGCTGTGTTGTGTTGTATTTTATTGTATTGGAATGTGTTGGATTGCATTGCACTGTACTGTACTGTACTGTACTACACTGCGCTGTGCTGTGCTGTACTGTTCTGTACTGTATTGTATTGTATTGTAGTGTAATGTATTGTATTGTTTTGTACGGTGTGGTGTATTGTATTGCGTTGCATTGCATTGTATTGTATTCATTTGTTTGTATTACTTTTTTTTGAACAACAGATTTCTCTTGTGAAATGCAGGCTGCTCTCTCCAGAGAGAGTGAGATGCCACCCACCCCCTCCTTTAAAAAAAAAAAAAAAAAAAAAAAAAAAAAAAAAAATTCCTGTCTGTAAATTTATTTGTTTGACTTTCTAAGTGGATTTTTCTACAGAATTATGCCAGAGACAAAAATTTTCTTGCCTTGGGTTTTTGTTTTGTTTTGTTTTGTTTTTTTCTCCAGTGCTTATAGTGCAAGCTGCACATCTCATCAGATCTCAGTTTTTTTTCTCATCTGAAAAACACTGTTGGTGTCATGTCATGTCTGGTCACTGACGGCAACTAGTAGTGTGTTATGTATGTGTACGTGACATGTACTTGTGTCGGTGACGTTATCTGGAAGAGTGTTTGTGTTATGTGTATATGTCGTTCGTGTAAACTGTCAGTGATGTTAACTTGCAGTGTGTCATGTGTGTGTTTGTGTCAGACATCAGCTTGGAGTGTGTCATGTGTGTGTCAGTAATGTCAGTTGGTAGCATGTCAGTGATGTCAACTCGCAGTGTGTTGTGCATGTGTGTGTGTGTGTGTCCCTGTGTGTGTTGTGCATGTGTGTGTGTGTGTGTGTCAGTGACATCTGGCAGTTTGTCATGTATTATGTATGTGTCAGAGACGTCAGCTTGCAGTGTGCCATGTGTGTGTCAGTGATGTCAGTTGGTAGTGTGTTATGTGTCAGTGATGTCAGTTGGTAGTGTGTTATGTGTCAGTGATGTCAGTGTACTATGTGTCAGTGATGTCAGTGTGTTATGTGTCAGTGATGTCAGTTGGTAGTGTGCTATGTGTCAGTGATGTCAGTTGGTAGTGTGCTATGTGTCAGTGATGTCAGTTAGTGTGTTATGTATCAGTGATGTCAGTTGGTAGTTTGTTATGTGTCAGTGATGTCAGTTAGTATGTTATGTGTCAGTGATGTCAGTTAGTGTGTTATGTGTCAGTGATGTCAGTTGGTAGTGTGTTATGTGTCAGTGATGTCAGTTAGTGTGTTATGTGTCAGTGATGTCAGTTGGTAGTGTGCTATGTGTCAATGATGTCATTTAGTGTGTTATGTATCAGTGATGTCAGTTGGTAATTTGTTATGTGTCAGTGATGTCAGTTAGTGTGTTATGTATCAGTGATGTCAGTTGGTAGTGTGTTATGTGTCAGTGATGTCAGTTAGTGTGTTAAGTGTCAGTGATGTCAGGTGGTAGTGTGTTATGTGTCAGTGATGTCAGTTGGTAATGTGTTAAGTGTCAGTGATGTCAGTTGGTAATGTGTTAAGTGTCAGTGATGTCAGTTAGTGTGTTATATGTCAGTGATGTCAGTTGGTAGTGTGTTATGTGTCAGTGATGTCAGTTGGTAATGTGTTAAGTGTCAGTGATGTCAGTTAGTGTGTTATATGTCAGTGATGTCAGTTGGTAGTGTGTTATGTGTCAGTGATGTCAGTTGGTAGTGTGTTATGTGTCAGTGATGTCAAATAGCAGAGCGTGTCTGTGTCAGTAATTTCAACGTTTCAAAGTTTCAGTTTCTCAAGTAAGGCTTCACTCTGTTTGGACAAAACCATACACGCTACACCACGTTTGCTGGGCAGAAAGCCTGACCAGCAGCATAATTCAAGGCACTGGTCGGGCCTTCAGTGCATGCATGGATGTGTACCTATCAGAGTGGTGTGGTCAGGTCAGATAGATATAATAATAATAATAATAATAATGGATACTTATATAGCACACTATCCAGAAATCTGCTCTAGGTGCTTTACAAAAACGCTTTTGTTAACATAAAACATCATATCTATGTTACATACACACACCAAAATGTGACTACACACACACACACACACACACACACACACACACACACATGCTGCATACATACATTTTAACATACATGTGTATCTAACAGCTACCCTAACACATACGCACACATAGGCAGGCACAAACTTACATAAACACACGCACACGCACACACAATACACATTCATATACATGCATGTAGTTATGTACACATACATATGTATACACACATAGTCGAGCACAGCTAACACAAAGGAAGTGGACCTGCCACAATTGAACTTATTGCTGAGGGAAAAGGTGAGTTTTGAGACGAGATTTAAAAGATACGAGGGAATCAGAATGACGGAGGTTATCAGGGAGCTTGTTCCACGTCTTTGGCGATTGAAAAGAAAACGATCTGTGTCCATAGGTTTTACTTCTGACGTGAGGTATCCTGAGAAGTCGAGTATCAGAGGAAGAACGGAGACATATCTGCTACTGGTAACCTGGATCCCAGTGCTACCTGTCACAGGGTCGAATTGCTGGCGACTAAACCAGCACCCCCACCAGTCCTCTCAGGAGGATGTTGAGGAGGGTGGCTAGACACCCTGGTGGAATTAAATGACCCATCAAAGGGTGCCAGCTATGGAGAGCTACCTGCGGCCACCTAGCTAAGGGAGTAAACCCTGACAGAAAATCCGGTGTGGGGCCCCGAAGGTGGTTGGATGGCAAACTTTGTCACTTTTCGGCAGCTCCTGCGGCCGCGTTGGCACCAAAACGTAACAGCCTTGCTGTTCCTTTGGATCTGTCAGCGAGGTGGAGAGGGGGGACAAGCTGCATGTGCAACAGCCTGTCTTCCATATTACATTGCCCAGGCTTATATCCATCCATCCATCCACAAACACCTTGTACCCTCCACTAGACCTTGAGTGGTGGTCTGGACGTTAGTCATTCGGATGAGACGATAAACCGAGGTCCCGTGTGCAGCATGCACTTAGCGCATGTAAAAGAACCCACAGCAACAAAGGGGTTGTTCCTGGCAAAATTCTGTAGAAAAATCCACTTCGATAGGAAAAACAAATAAAACTGCATGCAGGAAAAAATACCAAAAGAATGGGTGGCGCTCTCCCTGGGGAGAGCAGCCCAAATTTCACATCTGTTGTGATAAAAAGAAATATAAATACAAATGAATAAATACTCCATTTTGGGGGGGATAACCCTGGTTCAACATCTCAGAAGGAGGCCTACATACATACATCAGAGTGGATTTCTTCTCCACAATTTCATCCAGAGGACAACACTGAAGTTTAACTCACTCCAGGCAAATAGTTTTCTCCCTTGCTTTCCCCTGCAGACGACCCATTTGTTAGGGTTAGGAAAAAAATCACAAAAAATACGAAACACAAAGTAACTGAATGAAACTCCCTGTACTTGACCCACTGACCCATCTTGTAACGTCGTGTGTATGCCCATCCCCCTCCCTCTCTTCACAGCCCTCAGAAGCTGAGTCACTGTCAGTACCTTCTTGCTGGTAGCTTTCTTCACTGCAGATACTTTATTAAACGTCTTCATCATCTTCGTCAATGTCGAAACCTTCAGTTTGAAGCATTTCAATCACTTCAGCAACAGTGAAAAGCCACTGTCATGATCACGGTTGCTAAAAAAAATTTCCACATGTATCGCCTGCGACTCCCATTTTTGATACATACACAGATTAGTTGTCATGTGGGGTACCAAGGTCAGCAGCTGGCCATGAAGAAACTTTCCATTCGACCCTTGACACGTTCGCAATGACCGGTGTAGCTGCAATTTTTATGCTACCCCACGAGGAAAACGTGGACAAATTTTTAATTGTGGAAACCACTGTAGTGTTCCGTCCTCCAGAACCTTGGTTCATCTTCTCATCCAAATAACTTAGACGCTCAGATTTTGACCAATCATGCTCACGAGAAAGGGGGAAAAAAAAAACTGGGGATTTGAACCCAGACGATACTCATGGACACTGTATATTAGCAGAGAAGCGTCTTGACCACTGTGCCACTTTTGCTCTCCCCCCTCCCCCCCCCCCCGTCCCCCCCAGTGGAGTGATGGCCTAGAAGTAACGTGTCCGCCCAGAGAAGCGAGAAAATCTGAGCGCTCTGGTTCGAATCACGGCTCAGCCGCCGATATTTTCTCCCCCTCCACTAGACCTTGAGTGGTGGTCTGGACGTTAGTCATTCGGATGAGACGATAAACCGAGGTCCCGTGTGCAGCATGCACTTAGCGCACGTAAAAGAACCCACGGCAACAAAGGGGTTGACTTCTGGCAAAATTCTGTAGAAAAATCCACTTCGATAGGAAAAACAAATAAAACTGCATGCAGGAAAAAAATACCAAAAGAATGGGTGGCGCTCTCCCTGGGGAGAACAGCCCAAATTTCACATCTGTTGTGATAAAAAAAATTTTTAAAAATACAAATGAATAAATACTCCGTTTTTTTGGGGGGGGATAACCCTGGTTCATCATCTCATCGGGAATGACTTTTGACTTTCCAATCACACTCACGAGAAAGGGCAACAACAATGACCAGTAGTAGTAGAACCCAGACAACTGGGTATATAACCAGCACACTAGCAGAGAAGTGTTTTGACCACTGTGGCACCTTTGCTCCCCCCCCACCCCCCCCCACCCCCCACACACCCCCACCCTCCCTCCCCCCTCTTCACCCCGGCAGTGACGTCAACTGGCAGTGGGTGGACGAGGCGACCAAGGAGAAGATTCAGGGCGAGTCGCGGGACGACGGAGAGTTCTGGATGTCCTTCCGCGACTTCTGCCGCCACTTCCAGGAGATCACGGTCTGCCTGCTGGGGCCGGACTTTGACGGGGACGGAGTGCAGGATGCTGCCGGTCAGTGTGTGTGTGGGTGTGTGGGTGTGGTGGGGGGTTTGGGGGAGGGGGGGGGGAGTGTGGGGTGTGTGTGGTTGTTGGTGGGGTGTGTGTGTTTGTTGGTGTGGGTGTGGTGGGGGCGGGGGAAGGGGGGTTGTCGGTGTGGCTGGGGGGCAGGGGGGGATGGCGGGGTGGAGTGTGTTTGTGTGAGTGGTGGGGTGTGTACATGTGTGTGTGTGTGTGTGTGTGTGTGTGTGTGTGGTGGGGTGTGCATGTGTGTACATTGTGTGTGTGTGTGTGTGGTGGTTGGGTGTGTGACTGTGTGTGTGTCTTAGCGTCTGTGTGTGTGGGGTGGGGGGTGTGTGATTGTGTGTGTGTTTTAGCGTCTGTGTGTGTGGGGTGTGGGGAAGGGGTCTCAGTGTGTGTGTGTGTCTTGGCGTCTGTGTGTGTGTGGTGGTTGGGTGTGTGATTGTGTGTGTGTCTTGGCGTCTGTGTGTGTGGGGTGTGGGGAAGGGGTCTTAGTGTGTGTGTGTGTCTTGGCGTCTGTGTGTGTGTATGTGGTGGGGTGTGTGTGTGTCTTGGCATCTGTGTGTGTGTATGTGGTGTGTGTGTGTGTGTGTCTCAGTATCTGTGTGTGTGTGTGTGTGTGTGGTGGGGGATGTGTGTGTGTGTGTGTGATTGTGTGTGGGTGTGTGTGTTGGGGTGTGTGTGAGTGTGGGTGTGATGGTGGGGTGTGTTTGTATGTGGGTGTTGTGGGGGTTGTATGGTGGGGTGTGTTGGGGGGTGGGGGTTGTGGGTGTGTCTCAGTGTCTGTGTGTGATCATTGGGCTGTACAGTGTACATTGAAGTGGTTGATTGACAGTTGCAGTGTGTGTAGATGAGGTTGGTGGACTGTGCAATATGTATATAGTATATGGACTGTGCAATGTGTATAGATATGTTACTTGGACTGTGCAATAATATTGGACTGTGCAATGTGTATAGATATGGTACATGGACTGTGCAATGTGTATAGATATGGTACATGGACTGTGCAGTGTTGCATGGCCATGATATATGAACTGTGCACAGTGTATAAAATAGAATAGATTGTCTGTATTACCAAGTGTTCAGAATCACAAGGATTGTTTTTTGAGGGGCGGAGGGGGGTTTGGGGGGGGGGGGTAGTACATACAAAGCACAAATGTGAATAAAAAATCACACACAAGCACACAAACGCAGTAGGGAATTTAGATACTTGAAGCACATACATGCAAGTGCTCGTGCATGCACACATTCACTCTCTCTCTCTCACACACACACACACACACACACACACTCACATGTGGTAGATCAATGGTGCAGTGCGTAGAGACGTGGTTGATGGACGGTTGCAGGCCACATGGAGACGGCGCAGGGGCAGTGGGAGGTGGGGGTGTCGGCGGGGGGGTCACGGAACGACCTGGAGAAGTTTGCAACCAACCCTCAGTTCGTGTTGACCCTGCACGAAGCGGGTGTGTGTGTTCGTCCTCCCCTCTCCACTCTGCTTCTGTCTGTCTGTCTTCTTCTTCTTCTTCTTCTTCGTTCGTGGGCTGCAACTCGCACGTTCACTCGTATGTACACGAGTGGGCTTTTACGTGTATGACCGTTTTTACCCCGCCATGTCGGCAGCCATACTCCATTTTTAGGTGGGTGTGCATGCTGGGTATGTTCTCGTTTCTGTAACGCACTGTACGGTGACATGGATTACAGGGTCTTTAGCGTGCGTGTTCGATCTTCTGCTTGCGTATGCACACGAAGGGGGTTCATGCACAAGCAGGTCTGCACACATGTCAAATGTGAGTGTGTGTTTATGTGTGTGTGTGTGTTTGTTTGAGAGTGTGTGTGTGTGTTTGAGTGTGTGTGCGTGTGTGTTTGAGTGTGTGTGTACCCCTGAAAATGGAGTATGGCTGCTTACATGATGGGTAAAAACAGTCATACACGTAAAATCCCACTTGTGTACTTACAAGTGAACGTGGGAGTTGCAGCCCACAAACGAAGAAGAAGAAGAAAAGTGTGTGCGTGCGTGCTTGCATAGTTTTCTGGATGGGCGTGTGTGTGTTTGTATGTTCATGTGTTAACACGGTTGTGTTTGAATTTTTAAAATTTATCTGATATGGCCATGTACGGTTGGCTGGACAATACAATTCAATACAATACAATACAGTGCAATGCATTACAGTACTTTAAATACATTGAATTACAGTACATTACAATACAACAGAATACATTACAACACAACACAACACAACACATCTTTATTAATCAAATTGGAAATCACATGTGACCAATATCCAGCATCCAGTGATGGTGTCCAACAACACAACACATCCTCATGAATCCAGTTGGAAATTACTCGCGTCCAGCACACAGCGTCCAGTGTACGGTGTCCAGTTATCAGAGTGGTCATGTGCACAGATGACTTCACAACGCAACACAACACAACGCAACACAACACAACGCAACACAGCACAACACAACGCAACACAGCACAACACAGCACAACACAACACAACACAACACAACACATCTTTGTCAATCCAATCGGAAATCACGTATGACCAATACACAGCATCCAATGTATAGCGTCCAGTAATCAAAGTGGTCATGTGCGCAGACGACTTCAACATCGACACGGATGACGCCGAGTCTGAGGGCAAGTGCGCCATCGTCATCTCCCTGATGCAGCACCTGCAGCAGACCCTTCGCACCCACACCCCCAAGAGTCTGCAGATTGGATTCGCCATCTACAAGGTCAGCGAGTGAGGGTCATGTCACATCCGTTACTTGCTGCCATCTGTAGTCTTCATCTGTTGTTTTTCTGGTTGGAGACATAATTTGACATCAAACAAGAACGCCAGAGAATCGACAGACAGGCAGAAAATATGAAAAAACTTAGCCGTATGAAGAGCACAGGAACAGGAGTCATGATGGCTGCCGGAAAAAGAGGGCGCTAGCCAGGGGGACAAAGGGGAGGTTACCTACTTCCGGGAGGTTATCGGCCGTAGTTTCGTTTTCTCCACATAGGCGGATAGTAGTTTGCACAGGACAGGAATGTCAGACCCCTGCCGGGGTCTGCACTAGTTGGGTCACAGTAAGTATGTTATTTAAACGTAATTTTAGATAGAAAATTTCCTCTATGGCTGCCTACATGGCAGGGTAAAGATGGTCATACATGTAAAAGCCCACTCGTGTACATACGAATGAACGTTAGAGTTGCAGCCCACGAACGATGAAGTAGAAGAAGTCTGTTGTTTTTGTTGTTGTTGTTGTTGTTTCCCCTTGCAACATAGGTTCTTTTCTTCCAAAAGTTGACAACCTATTTCTTTATCCTGGACAGTGGAAGGATAAATTCTGTTTGAGAATTGATGCAACAGATAATACTGAAGACAGATTTAAACGTTATAAATGCATCATTCTTTCCGTACATAGAGTACTTACTTACATTACATACGGGACGAAAGACTTTTCAAAATGCCTTCCGTAAGTTTGACTGGAAAATCAAACGGAGCATCTAGTGTTTCGGATGAGACGATAAACCAAGATCCTGTAGGCAGCACACACTTGGCGCACCGAAAGAGAACCAATGGCAACAAAAATGTTGTCCTGCAGCTTATTTCTGTAGAAAAAATCCATTCTGATAGGTACACAAATATATATGCATGCACTCAGAGGCCTCGACTTAGCATGTTGAGTTATGGTGCTGGTGAGGCATCTGCTTGGCAGATGTGATGCAGCGTAGTGTGAATTGAAAAGGAAAGCATCAATGGCACCACTGACCTGAGTATGGGGTAACGTACCCCTAGAAGTCACCGGAGAGGGTGCAGGAGGTGGTGGAGGTCTGGAGTCGACCGGAGGAAGCGAAGGAAGTGGGGGAGGCGTCGGGTTGGCGTTGTTGAGAGGGCCAGAAATAGAGGGCCCAGAGTGTCCACAAATCGATTTCGATCGCGCCTTAATTTTAGCCCGATATCCCAATCAAACCATATAATTATGTGACCTGGTTCGAGACAAAATTTGACAAAAAACAAGAACGCCAGAGAATCGACAGACAGACAGAAAATACGAAAAAACTTAGCTGTATGAAGAGCACAGGAACAGGAGTCATAATGGCTGCCGGAAAAAGAGGGCGCTAGCCAGCGGGACAAAGGGGAGGTTACCTACTTCCGGGAGGTTATCGGCCGTAGTTTCATTTTCTCCACATAGGCGGATAGTAGTTTGCACAGGCAGGAATGTCAGACCCATGCCGGAGTCTGCACTAGTTGGGTCACGGTAAGTATGTTATTTAAACGTAATTTTAGATAGAAAATTTCCTTTTGTTGGAACACAGTGATGCTTCCTTGAGAAACTGAAACCGAAACTGTGTTGTTGTTGTATGAAAACGACGGGCGCCATAGCCGAATGGTTAAAGCGTTGGACTTTCGATCTGAGGGTCCCGGGTTCGAATCACGGTGACGGCGCCTGGTGGGTAAAGGGTGGAGATTTTTACGATCTCCCAGGTCAACATATGTGCAGACCTGCCAGTGCCTGAACCCCCTTCGTGTGTATACGCAAGCATAAGATCAAATACGCACGTTAAAGACCCTGTAATCCATGTCAGCGTTCGGTGGGTTATGGAAACAAGAACATACCCAGCATGCACACCCCCGAAAGCGGAGTATGGTTGCCTACATGGTGGGGTAAAAACGGTCATACACGTAAAAAGCCCACTCACGTACATACGAGTGAACGTGGGAGTTGAAGCCCACGAACGCAGAAGAAGAAGAAGAAGAAGTTGTATGAAAACACTCAGACAGAGAATTGTGGGTGAAAGGTTATGAATGTTGAGAGAGTCGGCCGGAGACAAAAACTTCCATCCCCCCCCGAAATGGAAGAATAATGCACACTCTCCCCCCACCCCTCTTCAGTATCGCACATGAACATGCAAAACACTCTGACTGGTCTTCTGTGTCTGTTGTGTCTCTTTCTTTATTTTGAGTTTCAGTTTCAGTTTCAGTAGCTCAAGGAGGCGTCACTGCATTCGGACAAATCCATATACGCTACACCACATCTGCCAAGCAGATGCCTGACCAGCAGCATAACCCAACGCACTTAGTCAGGCCTTGAGAAAAAATAAAATAAAATAAAATAAATAAAATAACAAATAAATACATAAAAAAATTACTACTACTAATAATAATAATATGTATAAGGCACAAACACTTGATGAAGTCAACTTTAAGCTTACAAAAAAAAAAAAAGTTAAAAAAATAAAATAAAATAAAATATATATACATAACTAAATAAATAAATAACTGACTAAATAAATAATAATAATATAATTTTTTTTTAAAAAGCAATAATAATAATAAGACAAATGAATAAAAAATAAAAAAATTTTTTTTAAAGACAACAATGATGATAAATAAGCAAATAAATGTAAAAAAAATTCACATTTTTGTTAAAAAAAAAAAAAAAAAAAATTCACATTCACACATACACACACACATATGCATAACAGATATGCACCAAACATGCAGTTTCACACTTTCTTTATTTTGTTGAGTGTCATTGTTAATAAAATGACCAACAACAAAAAAAACAAAAAACAAAACAAAAAACAACCAACCAACCAACGACTGTGTGGGGGGATGTGGCAGACTGAAACTCCGGACGCCCGGCTGCCGGCCCGCCATTTCCGCTACACCCGGGACAGCGGCAAGAACGGCAACTACATCAACTTCCGGGAGGTGAGCGGCCGCTTCGAGCTGGACCCCGGGGCCTACGTCGTCATCCCCTCCACCTTCCACCCGGACAGCCCCGCATCCTTCATGCTGCGCGTGTTTGGGGAGAAGCGCTTCTCTCTCGCAGGGTGGGTGTGGGGGTCGGGGTAGGGGGGGGAGGTGGGTGGGTGTTGGGTGGGTGTGGGGGGTAGGGGGGGGGAGGTGGTGGGTGTTGGGTGGGTGTGGGGGGTAGGGGGGGGGGAGGTGGTGGGTGTTGGGTGGGTGTGGGGGTAGGAGGGGAGGTGGGTGGGTGTGGGGGTAGGAGGGGAGGTGGGTGTTGGGTGGGTGAGGGGGTAGGGGGGGAGGTGGGTGAGGGGGGTAGGAGGGGAGGTGGGTGTTGGGTGGGTGTGGGGGGTAGGAGGGGAGGTGGGTGTGGGGGTAGGAGGGGAGGTGGGTGTTGGGTGTGGGGGTAGGGGGGGAGGTGGGTGTGGGGGGTAGGAGTGGAGGTGGGTGTTGGGTGGGTAGGGGGGAGGTGGGTGGTGGTAGGGGGGGAGGTGTGTGTGTGTGTGTTTCTTTGGGTGGGTGAGTGCTCGTGTGTGTGTGTGTTTCTGTGGGTGGGTGGGTGCTTGTGTGTGTGTGTGTGTATCTCGATGGGTGTATGCTCGTGTGTGTAGGGGGGAGGGGGGATATGTTGGAGGTGGGAGGAGGAGTGTCAGTGTGTGCGGGGGTGGGGGTGGGGGGAGAGTGGTGGGCGGGGGGGGGATAAGTGTGAATCAGTGCGCGCGTGTGTGTGTGTGTTTGAGGGGTGGAGGGAGTATGGTTCATGCTGTAATAACTGTAAATGAATCAATGCTTGTTGCAGACCTCTGCCCTCCTGATCACCCCATCCCCCTCCACCACCCACCACCCACCACCCTCCCCCTGACGACTCTTGACCAGTGTGAAGTCTTGCCTTGATCTGCAGTGACCGGCCAGTCACTGGACGTCCACACGGCGGTCAGGCGGCGGTGGTCAGAAGGCACTGACCAGTGGAGTTTGATCTGTGTGGTGATGACTGACGTCATGTCATGACCTGCAGAGGGTCACACACTGCTCAGCTCAGCGTCCATGGCTGTGGTTCCTTCACCGGGGTTTTGTTTGGTTTTTTTTGTTGTTGTTGTTGTTGTTTCTGGGTTTGTTTTTTTTATGGTTTAGATAAATCTTTATTCAGAAAACATAACGTAAATGCACCCACGAACAGCCGAGCAACGAGAAGCTGATAGTTTATATTGTGCTCAAGCATGTTATAAATTATTTTAGTTTATTTATTTATTTATTATTTGGGTGTGTGTTTTTTTTTATATCTTATACAAGCATGTGATAAATTATTTTATTTATTTATTTATTATTTGTTGTTGTTGTTTTGTTTTTTTACCTTATACAAGCATGTGATAAATTATTTTATTTATTTATTTATTTATTTATCTATTGTTGTTTTATCTTATCCATCCCAGTGTGTCTGATGTTTTTTCTGCTGATGCCAGGAGCACTGTTATCGTTCACCAGCTTTGTTCTGTACCATCACGCTGTGATGACTTCTCTCGCCTTCAGTGCTGACTTTATCATTGTTGATCACCAGCCTTGAGAGAGCACTGAGTACAGTGACATTTAATCCGGAATACTGATTCCAGCTATTTGAAAAAAAAAAAAAAAAAAATTTTATGAGTATTTTCATATTTAATCATTGTTTTCGTTTGTCATTGTCTAGTGTGAAAGACATTTCCGTTGTTTTGTCTTGATGTTTGAGAGCTGGGTACAGTGACATTTAATCCGGAATACTGATTCCAGCTATTTGAAAAAAAAAAAAAAAAAAAAAAAAAAAGATGTGTATTTTCATATGGAATCATTGTTTTGTTTGTCATTGTCTTGTGTGAAAGACATTTCCGTTGTTTTGTCTTGATGTTTGAGAGCTGGGTACAGTGACATTTAATCCGGAATACTGATTCCAGCTATTTGAAAAAAAAAAAAAAAAAAAAATTTTATGAGTATTTTCATATTTAATCATTGTTTTCGTTTGTCATTGTCTAGTGTGAAAGACATTTCCGTTGTTTTGTCTTGATGTTTGAGAGCTGGGTACAGTGACATTTAATCCGGAATACTGATTCCAGCTATTTGAAAAAAAAAAAAAAAAAAGATGTGTATTTTCATATTAAATCATTGTTTTGTTTGTCATTGTCTTGTGTGAAAAGACATTTCCGTTGTTGTCTTGATGTTTGAGAGCTGAGTACAGTGACATTTAATCCGGAATACTGATTCCAGCTATTTGAAAAAAAAAAAAAAAAAAAAAAAAAAAAAAATGATGTGTATTTTCATATTGAATCATTGTTTCGTTTGTCATTGTCTAGTGTGAAAGACATTTCCGTTGTTTTGTCTTGATGTTTGAGAGCTGGGTACAGTGACATTTAATCCGGAATACTGACTGCAGCTGTTGGTTTTTCTTAATGACTGTGTTGATATTTAATGATGGCTTTGTTTCTCCTCATCTGGTGTGAAAGACCGTTTCATTGTTCTGATGTGTGAGAGCAGAGTACAGTGATATTTAACTCAAATGCAGAGTACTGATTCTTTTTTTTTTTTTTGTTGTTGTTGTTGCTGCTGTTGTTGATTTTTGTGGGGTTTTTTTGTGGTTTTTGACTCACTTGTGTAAACAAAGTGAGTCTATGTTTTAACCCGGTGTTCGGTTGTCTGTGTGTGTGTGTGTGTGTGTCTGTGTGTGTGTGTGTGTGTGTCTGTGTGTCCGTGGTAAACTTAAACATTGACATTTTCTCTGCAAATACTTTGTCAGTTGACACCAAATTAGGCATAAAAATAGGAAAAATTCAGTTCTTTCCAGTCATCTTGTTTAAAACAATATTGCACCTCTGGGATGGGCACACAAAAAAAAATAAAAATAAAAAATAAAATGAAGCCTAATTATATGCAAACTGCATTTACTGTTATATTTATATTTTTTGTATTCTCTAAACTTGGCACTTTGATCTGATATTCTGACCCAACAACAAGAGCAGTCATTATTATCATTTTTTATCCAAACAGGAACTTCTTTTGCTAAGCATGGAAGTTTTATTTATTTTGCAAACGTTTTGGTGCAGATAGTAAAGAAGGGAAATTACTCTGTAATTAATACTAGGGAACTTAATTTGCTTTGAACTGATCTTTCTCATCTTAAACATTACATTTTGAAATTATACTCAATACATAAAAAGCTTGGATTTTTTTTTAAAGTGTATCACAAGTGAGTCTTGAAGGCCTTGCCTCTCTTGTTTTAAGTGTTTTGATACATAACCATGACGGGCGCAATAGCCGAGTGGTTAAAGCGTTGGACTGTCAATCTGAGGGTCCCGGGTTCGAATCACGGTGACGGCGCCTGGTGGGTAAAGGGTGGAGATTTTTACGATCTCCCAGGTCAACATATGTGCAGACCTGCTAGTGTCTGAACCCCCTTCGTGTGTATATGCAAGCAGAAGATCAAATACTCGCGTTAAAGATCCTGTAATCCATGTCAGCGTTCGGTGGGTTATGGAAACAAGAACATACCCAGCATGCACACCCCCGAAAACGGAGTATGGCTGCCTACATGGCGGGGTAAAAACGGTCATACACGTAAAAGCCCACTCGTGTGCATACGAGTGAACGCAGAAGAAGAAGATACATAACCATGAAAGTTGACTTTGTTTCTCATCATCTGGTATGAAAAACAGTTCCATTGTTGTACATTGTTGCCGTGCTTTGTTCTGTGGCTTGGGGGAAGGGAGCTGTGGGGGCTGGGGAGCTAGCATTGGACGTTTGATCCAGGGAGGGGGGGGGGGGCTGGGGAGCTAGCTAGCATTGGACATTTGATCCAGGGAGGGGGGGGGGGGGGCTGGGGAGCTAGCTAGCATTGGATGTTTGATCCAGGGAGGGGGGTTGGGGAACTAGCATTGGACGTTTGATCCAGGGAGGGGGGGGGGGGGGGGTTGGGGAGCTAGCATTGGACGTTTGATCCAGGGAGGGGGGTTGAGGAGCTAGTATTGGACGTTTGATCCAGGGAGGGGAGGGGGGTTGGGGAGCTAGTATTGGACGTTTGATCCAGGGTGGGGGGTTGGGGAGCTAGCATTGGACGTTTGATCCAGGGAAGGGGGGGGGGGGGCTGGGGAGCTAGCATTGGACGTTTGATCCAGGGAGGGGGGTTGGGGAGCTAGCATTGGACGTTTGATCCAGGGAGGGGGGGGGCTGGGGAGCTAGCATTGGACGTTTGATCCAGTTTTCACCATTGATCAGAGATCGAGGTCCGTGATGTCGCGTCCTCGGGGAAGTCACTTCCCTCCGGTTTTCCTCACACCTCCCAGCTGTGAATGAGTACCAGACTTAAATAATAATAATAATGATAGACCAGCCGCCGTGGCGAAGTGGTTAGCGTCGCGGACTGACGGCTGGGAGGACGCGGGTTCGAATCCCAGCGGAGGTGGGTTTTTCGGCCCGTGGCCGGCTCCTACCCAGAGTTGAGTGTGCTGTGGGCTTAAATGGGGAGACTGGGACCACACAGTCGAGTGTCATCCACTTCAAGGATGCGTCTTTGGGTGTGTTGCTCTAATTACCTGACCAACACTGCGAGTGTCTGTATCTCTCGGGCCTGGTTAACGCCGGGATATCATTATGACAGGAAGCGTAGAGTACAGCCTTGTCATGCAGTCCCAAACCAAAATGGACCTCCATAGCAACATCATCATCATCGTCATCCTCCTCCTTCATCGTCATCAATATAAACAGAATAGTCTCAGAGTCTGTGACCTTTCATGCCCTGCTCTCATGGTGACCTCAGTTTCGATACCCCTCCACTTCCATGCTTGGGGTGAGTCCTGTCAATGTCGTCAGTGTCGGCAGATTCATGGGGGGGCTGTTGTTTGAGGGACGTGGTGGCAGTCTCCACTCTGGGAGAGACGCTCACTCAGTCTGGCTCCGCGACTAAGCCATTATTGTCGTTAGTAGGGGGCTTAGTAGGTGGTGTCCTAAGTACGTTAAAACAGAACAGGCACCACTGAACACCACCGAAGTGACTCAGCAGCAGTGCAGGGTCTCCTCTGGTGTGTGGCCTCCAGGCGACCTAACATCGATGGTTCCCTGTGGACTGCCGACGCTGGAACTGTGACGGACGAATCCGGGTGTGGCCGTGTATGGGGGAATCTAAATGAGCGGCGTGGGAGCAATGCCACTGAAACGGCGCAGATGATGGGGCAGCAAAAAAAAAAAAAAGAAAAAAAAGATAGTATTTACATAGCGCTGTATCTAGTGCAGAGACAAATCAAAGCGCTTTCACACCAGTCATCCACACGCATGCCTAACTCTAAAACTGGAGAAACTGAAGACAAGGAAGAGGCAGGGAAGGGAGGAGGCTATTTGGGGAAGAGGTGGGTTTTAAGGCCAGACTTGAAAGAGCTGAGTGTGGAGACTTGACGAAGTGAAAGAGGAAGTTCATTCCAGTTGCAAGGTCCAGAGACAGAGAAAGAATGGCGGGCAACAGTCGAGTGTTTGAATCTGGGTATGCGTAAACAGAGTGGATCCGAAGCCGATCGTAGTGAGCGAGATGGGGTGTAGAGGTGAAGGCAGCCATAGAGATAGGAAGGGGCAGATTTGTGAATACATTTATAACATCGAGTGCTGATCTTGCACTTTACTCTGTCGGGGACTGGGGTCGGGGAAGGTTGAAAATGGGGGGAGGGTGGGGAACAGGGGCCTGCCTTCCTGTGCACAGTGGATCGAAATTCATTCACTGTCCTGATGGCTTTCAAAGGCTTTGGGACCTTTCAGTAGTGTGCAGCTCGTACTTCACAGGTATGAAGCAGAAGTGATGCAATATTCTCTTTTTAAAAGAATGCTTTTTTTTTTTCTTTTTTTCTTTTTTTCATACATGAGTGTATCGTGTTAAGTTGTGTCTTGTTTATCTATCTGTGGAGTCTAAAGGCAGCTTGTTTTTGCTTTCTGTGATAACAGATGAAATTCCCCGTGTAAGATGCTGTGGGTGTGGAATGTTCAGGGTGTGTGGGTGTCTTCTTCAGGGTATGTGGGTGTCTTCTTCAGGGTGTGTGGGTGTGTTCTTTAGGGTGTGTGGGTGTTCTTCAGGGTGTGTGGGTGTGTTCTTCAGGGTGTGTGGGTGTCTTCTTCAGGGTGTGTGGGTGTGTTCTTTAGGGTGTGTGGGTGTTCTTCAGGGTATGTGGGTGTCTTCTTTAGGGTGTGTGGGTGTTCTTCAGGGTGTGTGGGTGTCTTCTTCAGGGTATGTGGGTGTCTTCTTCAGGGTGTGTGGGTGTGTTCTTTAGGGTGTGTGGGTGTTCTTCAGGGTGTGTGGGTGTGTTCTTCAGGGTGTGTGGGTGTTCTTCAGGGTGTGTGGGTGTGTTCTTCAGGGTGTGTGGGTGTTCTTTAGGGTGTGTGGGTGTTCTTCAGGGTGTCTTGGCGTTCTTCAGGGTGTGTTCTTCAGGGTGTCTGGGTGTTCTTCAGGGTGTGTGGGTGTTCTTTAGATTGTGTGGGTGTTCTTCAGGGTATGTGGGTGTGTTCTTCAGGGTGTGTGGGTGTTCTTCAGGGTGTGTGGGTGTTCTTTAGGGTGTGTGGGTGTTCTTCAGGGTGTCTTGGCGTTCTTCAGGGTGTGTTCTTCAGGGTGTCTGGGTGTTCTTCAGGGTGTGTGGGTGTGCTTCAGGGTGTGTTCTTCAGGGTGTGCGGGTGTCTTCTTCAGGGTGTGTGGGTGTCTTCTTCAGGGTGTGTGGGTGTTCTTTAGGGTGTGTGGGTGTGTTCTTCAGGGTGTGTGGGTGTGTTCTTTAGGGTGTGTGGGTGTGTTCTTCAGGTGTGTGGGTGTTCTTCAGGGTGTGTTCTTCAGGGTGTGAGGGTGTGTTCTTCAGGGTGTGTGGGTGTTCTTTAGGGTGTGTGGGTGTCTTCTTCAGGGTGTGTGGGTGTTCTTCAGGGTGTGTGGGTGTGGTCTTCAGGGTGTGTGGATGTGGTCTTCGGGGTGTGTGGGTGTTCTTCAGGGTGTGTTAGTGCTCTTCAGGCTGTGTGGGTGTTCTTCAGGGTGTGTTCTTCAGGGTGTGTGGGTGTTCTTCAGGGTGTGGATGTGTTCTTCAGGGTGTGTGGGTGTTCTTCAGGGTGTGTGGGTGTTCTTCAGGGTGTGTGGGTGTGTTCTTCAGGGTGTGTGGGTGTGTCGTCTTCAGGGTGCATGGGTGTGTTCTTCAGGGTGTGTGGGTGTTCTTCAGGGTGTGTGGGTGTTCTTCAGGGTGTGTGGGTGTTCTTCAGGGTGTGTGGGTGTGGGTGTCTTCTTCAGGGTGTGTGGGTGTGTCGTCTTCAGGGTGCATGGATGTGTTCTTCAGGGTGTGTGGGTGTTCTTCAGGGTGTGGATGTGTTCTTCAGGGTGTGTGGGTGTTCTTCAGGGTGTGTGGGTGTCTTCTTCAGGGTGTGTGGGTGTGTTCTTCAGGGTGTGTGGGTGTCTTCTTCAGGGTGTGTGTGTGTTCTTCAGGGTGTGTGGGCGTCTTCTTCAGGGTGTGTGTGTGTTCTTCAGGGTGTGTGGGTGTTCTTCAGGGTGTGTGGGTGTGTCGTCTTCAGGGTGTGTGGGTGTCTTCTTCAGGGTGTGTGGGTGTCTTCTTCAGGGTGTGTGGGTGTCGTCTTCAGGGTGTGTGGGCGTCTTCTTCAGGGTGTGTGTGTGTTCTTCAGGGTGCGTGGGTGTGTTCTTCAGGGTGTGTGGGTGTTCTTCAGGGTGTGTGGGTGTGTCTTCTTCAGGGTGTGTGGGTGTTCTTCAGGGTGTGTGGGTGTGTCGTCTTCAGGGTGTGTGGGTGTCTTCTTCAGGGCGTGTGTGTGTTCTTTAGGGTGTGTGGGTGTGTCGTCTTCAGGGTGTGTGGGTGTCTTCTTCAGGGTGTGTGTGTGTTCTTCAGGGTGTGTGGGTGTCTTCTTCAGGGTGTGTGGGTGTGTCATCTTCAGGGTGTGTGGGTGTCGTCTTCAGGGTGTGTGTGTGTTCTTCAGGGTGTGTGTGTGTTCTTCAGGGTGTGTGGGTGTGTCGTCTTCAGGGTGCGTGGGTGTCTTCTTCAGGGTGCGTGGGTGTCTTCTTCAGGGTGTGTGGGTGTCGTCTTCAGGGTGTGTGGGTGTGTCGTCTTCAGGGTGCGTGGGTGTCTTCTTCAGGGTGCATGGGTGTGTTCTTCAGGGTGTGTGGGTGTTCTTCAGGGTGTGTGGGTGTTCTTCAGGGTGTGTGGGTGTGTCGTCTTCAGGGTGTGTGGGTGTCTTCTTCAGGGTGTGTGTGTGTTCTTCAGGGTGTGTGGGTGTCTTCTTCAGGGTGTGTGGGTGTCTTCTTCAGGGTGTGTGTGTGTTCTTCAGGGTGTGTGGGTGTGTCGTCTTCAGGGTGCGTGGGTGTCTTCTTCAGGGTGTGTGTGTGTGTTCTTCAGGGTGTGTGTGTGTGTTCTTTTTCCTCCTTCCTCGGGTGCTGATGAACAGACACATGTTTGGACAGTTACACCTTCTTTGATCTCACTGTAGCCTGTGATAGCTTTTTTATTTTTTTATTATTTTTTTTTTCCCCTCCAGCATTAACATCTCTTACTCTGAGGTTGCCTTGTTCTTGTTCCCACAACGACTGATGTCTACGCTTATTTTTGACAGCGAGTTAGTCCGTCTATCCTGTTTCTCTCTCTCTCTCTCTCTAGTTTAATTGTATGTCTAACCACTATCGCAATACTTAATGATATACAACCACAATCAGTGTCCTGGGCATGACAAACAGCAGGATTCTGAAGATGCTATTGTATGGCCAGTTGAAGGAAGGCCACCTCGAACGTGGAAGACCCTGCAAGGACACCTTGAAGACAAACCTCAAACCCTGTGACATAGACATCGCTTCCTGGGAAACTTGATGCCCATGACCGCTCTCGCTGGAGGATGCTGCGCTCTCTGTTGTATCACCATGAAATGTTGAAGTCTTTGTTGTTACCTCCCTTCTCTTTTGTTTTGTCATGAATGTTGTTGCCTCCCTTTTGTACGATGGACATGAAACGCTGTTACCTTCTTTCCCCCCCCTTTTTTTTTTTCTTCTTCTTGGTATTAACATGAAATGTTTTTATCTCCCTTCTTTTTTGTATTGACATGAAAAGTTTTTACCTCCCTTCTCTTTTTGTATTGACTTGAAATGTTTTTACCTCCCCTTCTCGTTTTGTATTGACATGAAATGTTTTTACCTCCCTTCTCGTTTTGTATTGACATGAAATGCTGTTACCTCCCTTCTCTTTTTGTATTGACATGAAATGTTTTTACTTCCCTTTTCTTTTGGACTGACATGAAATGTTGCAGTTTGTTGTGTGATAACAAATAGATGAAAGGTTTCCAGAGGGTCAGAGATCTTTGGCTAGATTTTCTGGAACTACGAAGAAAGGATGCAACGCTGTGAACTCTCAAGTCCAGCAGTTTCAAGCAAGAAACCTCCATGACCGTAGCAGTGAATATGAACACCAGTGTTGGCAAACTGTCAACGAAACCTTTCAGTTTGTTGTGAAAATTGTCCAAACAGGAAAAGAGCGCTCATCACCGGAAATGATGGAAATGAACAGAACAGTACCAGTCAGAAAATAACAGCTTTTTTTTTTTCCACTTTCAGTTTTTACAGTATGACCTGGAGAAGTACAGACGTGTTAGAAGTAATCACAGGTGTGAGTGGTGTTTGAGGTTGCCATTTGAATCACTGGATTCAAAGGAAGGTGGCAGAATGGTTAAAATGCTCATTGATTGACATGGTTACTTATACAGCGCCTATCCTTGGTCGGGGACCAAGCTCTAAGCGCTTTACAAACACGGGGTCACTTTGCACAACAGGCTGCCTACCTGGGTAGAGCCGACTGACGGCTGCCATTGGACGCTCATCATTCGTTCCCTGTGTCATTCAATCAGATTTCAGGCACGCACACATACACACTCAGACAAACATGTAATATTTAACATTTTACGTGTATGACCGTTTTTGTTTATTTACCCCACCATGTAGGCAGCCATACTCCGTTTTCGGGGGTGTGCATGCTGGGTATGTTCTTGTTTCCATAACCCACCGAACGCTGACATGGATTACAGGATCTTTAACGTGCGTATTCGATCTTCTGCGTGCGTATACACACGAAGGGGGTTCAGGCACTGGCAGGTCTGCACATATGTTGACCTGGGAGATCGTAAAAATCTCCACCCTTTACCCACCAGGCACCACCGAGATTCGAACCCCAGACCCTCAGATTGAAAGTCCAACGCTTTAACCATTCGGCTATTGCGCCCGAAGGTGGCAGAATGGTTAGAATGCTCATGCCAGTGCAGTGTCCCTGAGGGTTCTGGGTATGATTCCTGTTCCTGCCCTCTCTCAAGTTTGACTGGAAAAATTGAACTGAGTGTTGGATGTGCGATAAACCAAGGTCCCGTGTGGAGCAAGCACTTAGCACACTGAAAAAGAACCCACAACAACAAAAAAAACCGTCGTCTTCTGGCAACATTCTGTAGAAGAAATCCCCTCCTGATAGTTACACAAATATATATGCATGCACTTACGGCCTGACTAGATGTGTTTGGTTATGCTGCTGCTGTTAATCTAGCAGATGTGGTGCAGTGTATATGGATTTGCCCGAATGCAGTGATGCCTTCTTGAGAAACTTAAACTGAAACTAGAGTCAGACATTACCATCAGGGTGAGTGGTGTACGTCATTATTACAAGAATGAGGGTTGTCTGGATGTTACATGGTTATGTTATCTATGCAACACTGTCGGGCATTCTTTTGTACCATCTGATCAGCATTATTGTACAAATCCCTGGTGACTGGATTGCTGCTATTTTTCTACCATGTGAAGTATTCAAAAATGTTGGTGATGTAAATGTTGCTGTATGCTGTTGATAATTTTCCTTTTTTTTTTTTGTTTGTTCTGTTGGCAATGAAGGTATCGCTGTATGTTGGTCCACTTGGTTTGAAGATGATACGGTTGTGTCTTGTCAGGAAATGACTGACCTTTTATACTTTGCATGGTGTGAGCTTTCTAGATTTACTCACAGGTGAGAACTTGCTTACATTTTAAATGTTCTTTTTTTTTGCATTTTTGCATATTGTATGTACATTCTTTATACTGAGGGGCAAGGGACAAAGGAGCGAAGCATGCATGAAAAGTGGGGCTGGAGGAGGGTATGTACCACCACCAGCAGCTAACACTGGGTGGGTGGGTGGTTTTCTGCTCCCTGAACATCCATGGTTTTGTCATGGGGTGTTGGACTGCAGCCAGGGTGTTTCTCTCCTCACACAGCGGTATACCCTGTGGTGATTGTATGCTGCACTGTGATGGAAAGCAGACTCAGTTTATGTTTCATTATGGATGTACTGTTCTGTTTTACAACCCCACCCCCACGCCCCCTCTCTTATCCGCATTTAAATCAACGTATATGTTTGCATGCACTTTCTTTGTTTGCACAGAATCTTTCGTCTTCATGATATATATTAACTCTCTCTCTCTCTCTTTAAATATGTATATTAGATCATATATATATATATATATATACATACATACATACATATATATATATATATATATATATATATATATATATATATATATATTCACACCATATTTTGGTATAAATATCTGTATATATACACACACCATATTTTTTCAGATTGTAAGGGTCTTTGCAAAAAATAAAATAAATAAATAAATAAAGGAATGTCAAGGCAATAAGTCAGTGTTATTTCATAGGCATCCACATCCTGTTTTCCAAGACTCACTGCCTTGAACAACTCAACCTTCACTGAACCAAGACCCAGACCCTGAACAACTTGACTTAGTTATCAGGGTGTCAGTACCCAGACCTTGAACAACTTGACTTAGTTATCAGGGTGTCAGTACCCAGACCCTGAACAACTTGACTTTTAAGTTATCAGGGTGTCAGTACCCAGACCCTGAACAACTTGACTTAGTTATCAGGGTGTCAGTACCCAGACCCTGAACAACTTGACTTTTAAGTTATCAGGGTGTCAGTACCCAGACCCTGAACAACTTGACTTTTAAGTTATCAGGGTGTCAGTACCCAGACCCTGAACAACTTGACTTTTAAGTTATCAGGGTGTCAGTACCCAGACCCTGAACAGCTTGACTTAGTTATCAGGGTGTCAGTACCCAGGCCCTGAACAACTTGACTTAGTTACCAGGGTGTCAGTACCCAGACCCTGAACAACTTGACTTTTAAGTTATCAGGGTGTCAGTACCCAGACCCTGAACAACTTGACTTTTAAGTTATCAGGGTGTCAGTACCCACACCCTGAACAACTTGACTTAGTTATTAGGGTGTCAGTACCCACACCCTGAACAACTTGACTTAGTTATCAGGGTGTCAGTACCCAGACTCTGAACAACTTGACTTAGTTATCAGGGTGTCAGTACCCAGACCCTGAACAACTTGACTTTTAAGTTATCAGGGTGTCAGTCAATAGTTTTCCGTATAACTTGACTCTCACTTACCTATTTTCAAGGGCAGCTAAAGACTTAAGAATTGGATGGTGGTGGTTTTTTGTTTATTTGTTTGTTTTTTTAATCACCCGAAAGTGATGGGTGTTATAAATTATTAGGTTTTCTGACTGCTTATACAGTTGATACAATTATTGGTGGGCAAATATCTGATTAGAATGAACATGAACTGTTGTGCCGACGTTTAGCGTCAATTGATGGGAAACACCGAGTTGCACTGGTTTGACCTTATGTACTTTTTTTTTTTTTCAGAGGGCAAGCCAAAGTTAAATGTTCTGATTCACTGTTCACCCCTGAGGAAATGCAGGGGACTCTTTCAGTATAAATAATAATAATAATAACAATAATGTACATTTATATAGCGCCATTTCTCTCTAAGAGCTCAGGGCGCTTTACATGAAAGAAAAATATTACAAGTTACATAAAACATTCATGACACCTCTCTGAAAAAACCACTCCCCCCCCCAGCCCCCTCCCACACTCTCCCCCTCCCACTCTACATACATCCAAAGTGAGCTGACATGGGTGGTGTTGGAAACTGAGAGTGCTTAAAGATAGGTTTTAAAAAGATGAGTTTTTAGTGAAGAGCAAAAAGCAGAAATAGAATCAGATGCATGGATATGCTTGAGGAGCAAAAAGCAGAAATAGAATCAGATGCATGGATATGCTTGAGGAAGGTTGTGCCAGATGTGAGAAGCAGCAAAGAAGAACGAACGTTCGCCATAGGTTCTTGTATTGACACGAGAAAGTTTCGAAAGGTAACCCTAAATGTAGTCGTCGAAATAGTATCCCTGCCAGGAAGGTATGTGCTAGAAGTTTCTGCTGCTCTCTTTGTTTCTGACATCTTCCTTTTCCTTTCTGTCGTCTCTTCCTTTGTTTTCGTTTTATGTCTTGCACCTGTTTTCACCATTTTTTTCCCTCCCAAGAAAGCCTGGAATGTTTTTTGGTCTTTTTCCGGACATGATAATTGGGCACTCTTCAGAAGTTGTATCGTTGTTTGCACCTTGGGTGTGTTGAAGTTCCCGTTCACTATTTTTGGTTTTGCATGCCTGTTGTCATGTATGATTTTGTGAATTACATACATGTATATGTTCTGTTCAGGTTAGTTTCAGTAATTCTCTGTTTGGAAAGGTCCATGTCTTCATGCGCTCGTGACCACACTTGTTTGTAATTCCGCCCAGATGTGGTGTGTGGGTGTTTTCCAGATTCTACACGATCAATGTTCAATTTTTTCAGCCCTGATGTGGCCCTGTGTGGTTAATGGGCTCTAAGGAACAAAGGGGAAAAAATAGATTACTTTCTATATTCAGCCCTGACCCAGTTATTATTTTAAGTACATTTATGGAAGTGTTTTGTGGAGAGGGTTATGTCAAATATATATGTGTGAAACATCATTTAAACCAAAATAAAAATGTCCAAACTTACATTCCAAGTCACAAACAAGGACTGACTGACTGACTTGCAGAATGAATTTAATTGTAGCAGAAATGAGGTTACCATGATCTACAAATTATGATGATTTGTATCCGCCAGCTACCTGACGCACATTTCACACTGATGGTGTATTATCATCATTATGGCATGACTGACATACAGCCTACACTGATGGTGTACACATGACTGACGTACACACATCACACTGCCGACACTGATAGTGCACACGTAACTGACACACACAGCCAACACTGATGGTGTACATATAACTGACACACACAGCCAACACTGATGGTGTACACATGACTGACACACATCCAACAGTGATGGTGTACACATGACTGACACACATCCAACAGTGATGGTGTACACATGACCGACACACACGGCCAACACTGATGGTGTACACATGACTGACACACACAGTCAACACTGATGTACACATGACTGACACACACAGTAGACACTGATGTACACATCACTGACACACACAGTCGACACTGATGTACACATCACTGACACACACATCCAACACTGATGGTGTACACATGACTGACACACACATCCAACACTGATGGTGTACACATGACTGACACACACAGTCAACACTGATGGTGTACACATGACTGACATACACAGTCAACACTGATGGTGTACACATGACTGACATACACAGTCAACACTGATGGTGTACACATGACCGACACACACACAACGAACACGGATATCCACATCCATACAGGTCTGTAACATGTATGCTTCATGCAGCCAAACCTAAAGCATAAATTCAGTCCCATGACATACCCATCACAGCCAGTGCTGGTGAACACTGGTTTTACACAGGTGTACACAATATGAACTGACATCCACTGATGTCCCAATTGTGACTTGTTTCAAACACACTTCACAGAACCAACACGAGCATACACCTTAAGAAGACAAGGACATGACGTGTCAGTCAAGACTAAAATACAACATCAGTGTTGGCTGTGTCAGAACACGCCTGACCTGTGTACACACACAATTCACACATCTAATACTGCTGCACACATTCTGCAAGGTCCCCCCCCCACCACCCCGAAACAATGGGAACACGGCAAGTTTAAAAAAATGACACAGCCTGACAGGCAAAAATAAAACTATTAAATAAATACTACATAAAATTACAAAAATGCATACTACATAAAAGCATCGTCAATTAAATATTACAAACGTTTCCCCTCCCCTCTCTCTTTAAAAAAAAAAAAAAAAGTACAACTGCAGTAGTTCACTCACACCAGAAAGAAACGAATTCCTGATCAAGAGTCCAGTTCCAGCAGTGCTCTCTCTCCCCCTCTTCTCCTCCAGCCTTGGTGCCAGCTGCATTGCTTGGTTCCAACTTTTTGACAGTTACAGGTGATTAAATGCCTACGTCGACCGAACTACGTCACTGGTCAGATCCATACTACACACAGTTAGTAGCGGGTTGCGATCATACTAGGCGCTTCTGTCCAAGCAATGCAGCTGGCTCCTGGTCAGCGACCAATATGGGTCCCCTGAGCTCTCTGCACACGCCCCCTGTGCAACATGGTGTACCGTCAGCATCACAGTGACTGTAATGTACAAGGCATGTGTGAGGCATACATGTAATGTGTGTGCCTGTTTGTTACAGATGTAATGTGTGCGCGCGTTTGTTACAGATGTAAAGTGTGTGCCCGTTTGTTACAGATGTAAAGTGTGTGCCCGTTTGTTACAGATGTAATGTGTGTGCCTGTTTGTTACAGATGTAATGTGTGCGTGTTACAGATGTAATGTGTGCGCGCATTTGTTACAAATGTAATGTGTGCGCCCGTTTGTTACAGATGTAATGTAGATGTAATGTGTGTGCCGTTTGTTACAGATGTAATGTGTGTGCCCATTTGTTACAGATGTGAAGTGTGTGCCCGTTTGTTACAGATGTGTGCGCGCCAGTGTGTTGCAGATGTAAACAATAGTGTGTGTGTGTGTGCTGACTGCACTGAACAAGGCATGTGTGGGGCATACATGTAATGTGTGTGCCTCTTTGTAACAGATGTAATGTGTGTGCCTCTTTGTAACAGATGTAATGTGTGTGCCCGTTTGTTGCAGATGTAAACAGTAATGTGTGTGCCTGTTCCTTGCAGATGTAATTGTGTGTGTGTGTGCCCATTTGTTACAAATGTAATGTGTGTGTGTGTCTGTTGCAGAAATACATGTCATGTATGTACCCAGTGTTACAGGCATACTTTAAATGCGTGTACCTGTTTGTTACAGACATAATGTTTGTGTGCTCATTTGTTACGGATGTAATGTGTGTGTGTGTCCGCTAATCTGTTACAGATGCAATGCATGTGCCCAATTGTTACAGATGTAATGTGTGTGTGCCTGTTTGTTACAGATGTAATTGTGTGTGCCTGTTTGTTGCAGATGTAATGCATGTGCCTGTTTGTTACAGATGTAATGTGTGGGTGTGCCCATTTGTTGCAGATGTAATATGTGTGCGTGTGTGTGTGTGTGTGTGTGCCTGTTTGTTGCAGATGTAATGCGTGTGTGTGCCTGTTTGTTGCAGATGTAAAGTGTGTGCCTGTTTGTTGCAGATGTAAAATGTGTGCCTGTTTGTTGCAGATGTAAAGTGTGTGCCTGTTTGTTACAGACATACATGTGATGTGTGTACCCAATGTTACAGACATTTAAGTATCTAATAATACGGACATACATGTAATGCATGCACCCAATATTACAGAGACATACATGTAATGCATGCACCCAATATAACAGAGTGAGACATACATGTAATACATGCACCCAGTATTACAGACATACAGGTAATGCATGTAACCAGAATTACAGACATACATGTGATACATGTACCCAGTATTACAGACACACATGCAATGCATGTACCCAGTATTACAGACATGTAATGCATGCACCCAGAATTACAAACATACAAATGATACATGTACCCAGTATTACAGACATATATATGTAATGCATATGCCCAACGTCGCATCATGTGTAACAGTGGAGCACAAAAACACGCGGTTCAAAACGCAAGCTGTGCTAACAGCACCCAGGGGCTGCACGGTAACAAGTGAACCAAGGAGTGAGAACCTCAAAGTGACAACACACAACTGTACAAGTCCATCGCTCTTTCCAGGCCTCTGACTGCTAGACAAAAGAGTCAGACAGAAGACTTTCCAACCTGATCGACAAGACTTGAGGAAGCACTGGAAGTGAAAATGTACAGGCTCTTGATGAGCTGGCATATGTTCCAAGCACAGTTTTCACTTCCAATGTCTAGTCGCCCATATGAAGTAGGCAGAGCTGGCTTAACGAGCATCGTCAATGTTGCGGGAAGACCCAGCTCGGCTGCACTAGCCTTGTCATCAGAATGGATGACAGTCGTAAATCCAGACAACTGATGCACAGTCAGCTCAAGCAAGGCTCACACAGCCTGGGAAGGCGTGAACTGAGGTATCGGGACACTTAAGAGCTAATTCAAAACGCAGTGGCGTTCACCATTCGGTCTTGAAGCCTCCGCAGTAAACAGACCATTGTGGATGTCTCCTGACGGACAGCTGACGATGTCTCCCTGCTGCCAGAAACGGATGTCAGACAGCAGCGTCCGCCCCTCCCTCCCCAGACAACAGACTAACGTTGTGCGACACCTTGCTGGCGCCTGTGTGCCGTCAGTCTTGGGATTGCTGAGCCACTTGCACTCTCATCGCTGAGATCACCAACTACCTCATCATGGACCACCAAGATTATCACCAATAATATACTGCACAGCCTTTTCTCATTACTGTCGTTATCTCTTCCCCCTCACCCCCATTCTCCTCCCCACCCCCTCTCTTCCACTCTGGCCCAGAGTCCAGCTGACCATGAACAGGGCCCACCAGGCCAGAAACATGCCCCTTAACAACGCTCAACAAATCCTGTCAGACACCCAGTCTGACCTGAAAAAAAAGGTAACCTGGAAGAGAAAACCTGGACACAATGACAGTCATCTGACAGTCACAGAACGGCTAATGAACCAAGACCATACCTCATGCTGGAGTCATTCTCCCACATTTCTCAACAGATGATTCAAAAGAAAAAGAAAAAGGAAAAAAGAATTACATAATACATAGTATAGCAGCAACAACAAAACAGAGAAAACATTAATATTAAATAAATAAAACTGGTCACAAAACAAAATTAAATAAATAAAACTGGTCACAAAACAAAGAGTGACTGATAAGAGGAACTTCTGGCCCAGAAGCTGGAGAAACTAGTTGGAACTGAAAGACTGGTTCTGTTGGCCCCTGCCGGACATGACCCCGCGAGTGCACTGGGACGATCCTCCCACACTCCTTGGTCCCCTCCCCACCCCACACATCGCTCCCCACCCCTCACGGCTCCATCCCGCCATCCTCCCCCATCCACATCACCCACCCTAGTGTCCAGATAAAGGTGGAATCCAGAAAACACCAGCCGAAAACAGAGAGAAAGAAAGAAAAGAAAAAGAAAAAAAAACAAAAACAAATTAACAGCGGTGAACAACATCCCCTTAACGGTCTAAAATTTGGATTTTTTTTTAGTGGGATTTCAAAACTTGTTCCTGAGCTTGGGGGCAATTCTGTTCCTTGCAAGTGCTTGAGACTTGATCTGTACACAGCCATTCCCCCTCACAGTGCAGCGACATTTCATTTTCACTCCCGTGGTTTGAGGTGGCTGAAAAACTACTCCCCAGATGAAGCGTAACAGCCGGTAAAAATTCCTTGAACAGACTTATCACACAGCACCTGCATCCAGCCCCTTGATTCAATCGCCTTTTCTCTGCCCACATCACACCCCTTTCTACATGGGCCAGCTTCCACTTCCATGGCAAGACACTTGTCGCTTACTGAAAAGACCTGATGTGTTCTGGTGTCCAAAGCTGTAAAGATATTGGCACCACCAGCACCTAGAAAACAAGTCTGTAATACACACACATTCCACTCATTTATGTACACAACAAAAAACACTTCATGTGCACTCATAGAGTGCGTATGCACACACACGTTTGCATACACATGTCCAAACAGGTGTACACAGGTCCAAACATGTCATCAATGCAAGATTTTGGTGATCAGTTTGAGGGGGTGGGGGACTTGGAGGGGGTGTGGGGGAGAGGAGGGGAATGGCAGTCTTGAGAACCTTCAGTCATAAAAATACAACAAACAACCCCACTTGGCTTTCATGTGATCAAAACCAGACCAAGACAGTTCAAGTGATAACAAACCATGACTTGTACACAGGGGCTGGGTTGCATGAGGCAACCTTTGCAGTGCTAAGTTTGCTCAAAGTTTAAATGTTTAAATGTTTTTGGAACTTACTGTAGAGTTAGGAACTTCTTTAGCGATAAGCCATCTTAATGCTGCAAAGTTTGTCCATGCAATGCAACCCACCCCAGGTTTATCTTTGTTGCTTATTCACTGCCCAGCTCAGGGCCATACAAGGGCTGGTAACACAGTTGAACTGCACTGCACTGTGCGAACACTGGCCCAACATGGACGTGACACTGCTGTCAACACTTGTCACCTGCCCCCTCTCCTGACACACCTGACTATCTGCCACCCCCACACCCACCCCACCTACACCCCACCACTGCTGTGAAGAGTGCTGTCCACTGCACTGTCTGAATCAGTAGTGCAGGGATGTTCCGCCTCAGCACACGCACGCTGCAAACTGCTGCCGAACATCATCAGCCACCTCCACTACATTTGCCCCCCCCCCCCCCCCCCACATCCCCTCCCCAAATTCCCTTCAAACTCCCCTCTAAGTCATACACACTGCCAGCCAGGTACAAGGAACTGTGGGGGACATGAACTGAAAATGTTTGTACAAGTCACACACACACACAACAATGTCCAACATGATTGTACTGCCTCAGTGATTGTCCAGCAGACACAGCAGACTCACGCTGACTGGTTCAGGCCAAGACACAAATGGAGCCATGCTCATCAACTCCCTGTCCAACTAGTTGCAAGTGTCATAAAATAAATAATGGCAATAATAATAATAGAAACACCAACAACAAACCAACCCCAAAATCAGCAGCAGCAAAAATGCCTCCCCCCCCGCCCCCCCAAAAAAAGATGAAGAAAAAAAAGGACACCACTACATTCACTATGACTGCTCCTTTAAGAAATACTGTAGACAATAATCACAATGGTCGCCCCCCACCACCCCCTCTCTCTCTCTCTGGCACTGGACAGAACACGCCGTGGTCATTCCAAGGGACTGACAGACAGTTCTATGACACTGACACACCACAAACACATCAATCAGTTCATTCATGCCACAGCTGTACAGACACAGACTGACAGGAGTCCAGTTGTGGTCAGCAGTGGCAGCCCCCTTCCTCACCCCACCCCCGGATCACGCGCAGTGTTCCCTAGACACACACCCCGGATCATGCGCAGTGTTCCCTAGACACCCCCCCCCCCCCCCCCACCGATCATGTGCAGTGTTCCCTAGACACCCCCCCCCTCCCCCGGATCATGTGCAGTGTTCCCTAGACACCCCCCCCCCCCCCCCCAGGATCATGTGCAGTGTTCCCTAGACACACACCCCGGATCATGTGCAGTGTTCCCTAGACACACACCCCGGGTCATGTGCAGTGTTCCCTAGACACCCCCCCACCCCCCCGGATCATGTGAAGTGTTCCCTAGACACACCCCTGGATCATGTGCAGTGTTCCCTAGACACACACCCCCGGGTCATGTGCAGTGTTCCCTAGACACACCCCCGGATCATGTGCAGTGTTCCCTAGACACACTCCCCGGATCATGCGCAGTGTTCCCTAGACACACCCCTGGATCATGTGCAGTGTTCCCTAGACACACACCCCCGGATCATGTGCAGTGTTCCCTAGACAAACACCCCGGATCATGTGCAGTGTTCCCTAGACACACACCCCCAGATCATGTGCAGTGTTCCCTAGACACACACCCTGGATCATGTGCAGTGTTCCCTAGACACACACCCCTGGATCATGTGCAGTGTTCCCTAGACACACACCCCTGGATCATGTGCAGTGTTCCCTAGACACACACCCCTGGATCATGTGCAGTGTTCCCTGGACACACCCCCAGATCATGTGCAGTGTTCCCTAGACAAACACCCAGGATCATGCGCAGTGTTCCCTGGACACACACCCCGGGTCATGTGCAGTGTTCCCTAGACACACCCCTGGATCATGTGCAGTGTTCCCTAGACACACACCCCTGGATCATGTGCAGTGTTCCCTAGACACACACCCCGGATCATGTGCAGTGTTCCCCAGACACTCACACACACAGGTCCCTGACACTGACCATCACAATCATGATCCACCCAGGACTGGATTATGCCCCCCTCCCCTTCCCCACAACCCCCCTCCCACTCACACAAAATCCACGCCTACCTGTACAGTACTAACCGTTAATAAGTCACACCACACATCCAGGTATACATACAAGAGCAGCTCTTCTGCATCATTATGTAATCCACAACAACCACTGAGGAGACCTCAACAAACAAACAAACCAAAAGCTGCACTGTCATTTCATCATGGCTGGCATTTCAATAGTCACCTCTACTTTTTTTATAATTCACAACCTGGGCTATAGAATCATGAGGCACGCATGTATGGATCTTCTGTCTATACTCTGTCGCCACAAATGATCCAGAGAACAGATGAACTGCAACGATGTTGATAGTCTATCAACCCAGACACTCAGTCCATCCACTCCTACAGTGCATACCAGATGTACTGTAATGATGTTGATGATAAGTCTATCAACCCAGACATCCTCTGCTACAGTGCATACGGGTACAGATGAACTGTAATGATGATAGTCTATCAACCCAGACATCCTCTCTTACTGTGTGTGTATCCAGTACAAAAGAACTTTAATGATGATAGTCTATCAACCAAGACATCCTCTCCTGCAGTGTATGTATCCAGTACAAAAGGAACTGTATTGATGATGCTAGTCTACCAACCCCGATATCCTCTGCTACATTACATACCAATACAAAAGAACTGTAATGATGATAATCTATCAAACCAGACATCCTCTCTTACTGTGTATCCAGTACAGATGAACTGTAATGATGACAGTCTATCAACCCAGACATCCTCTCTTACTGTGTATCCAGTACAGATGAACTGAAATGATGACAGTCTATCAACCCAGACATCCTCTCTTACTGTGTATCCAGTACAGATGAACTGAAATGATGACAGTCTATCAACCCAGACATCCTCTCTTACTGTGTATATAGTACAAAAGAACTGAAATGATAGTCTATCAACCTAGACATCCTCTGCTACAGTGTATACGGGTACAGATGAACTGTAATGATGATAGTCTATCAACCCAGACATCCTCTCTTACTGTGTGTGTATCCAGTACAAAAGAACTTTAATGATGATAGTCTATCAACCAAGACATCCTCTCCTGCAGTGTATGTATCCAGTACAAAAAGAACTGTATTGATGATGCTAGTCTACCAACCCCAATACAAAAGAACTGTAATGATGATAATCTATCAACCCAGACATCCTCTCTTACTGAGCATGTATCCAGTACAAAAGAACTGAAATGATGATAGTCAATCAACCCAAGACATCCTCTCCTACAGTGCAAACCAGTACAGATGAACTGCAATGATGATGGTTCCTTGATAAAGCAAACGGACAACCTCTCAAACTCAGTGCAGATGGACTTCAGTGACCCACAGCTAAGCACCACAAGCTGGTACAGAGGAACTCTAGTAGTGACTAACTACATGAATACAGCCCACCAACACTTTGGGAGGGAGGGGGTGGGGGGGCGGGGTTCACATGTATGCAGTCTTAAGAAAAGTAATATTTTTGTAAAAACACAATGGATTTACATACATATATATTTACACATCACACATTTTATCTACTGTCGTACAAACACAGGGACAACAAATGCACACTCATTGATTCATTGAATCGATGTACACACACACACACACATTCATACTGAGAAAGAGAGAACAAGAGAGAGAGACAGAGACAGACACAGAATGACTACTCAAGATAAATGCATCAAGGAAGGAAAAACCACGGAAGAGTGAAAGACAACAGGGAAAAAAAAAAACACCTTTTTTTTTTTTTTTCAAATGCTGTCAGTAATAAGAAATGTTCAGCATTTCATTTCCGTTTCTAAAAGGACTGCTCAGAGAAAAACCAATCAAACAAACAAACAAAACAACAACAACAACAACAACAAAAAACCGTTCTGAAATGAACACTAAAGAGTAAAAGGACTCTGCAGAAATTGCACAACAACCAACCAACACAGCGAACTATCAGATCAGGCTCTTCGGAAATTACACAACAAACGACATCTATAGTGAACTGTCAGATCATTCCAATCCAAGGAGAAAGGTGGGGATGGAAGAAGGGGACAAAACATGTCAAACACTACATTTCCCCGTTTCCACCAGATCTAGATAGCATACTGCTGAGGAACAACACAAAAACCACACAACTAATATATAAGATCTGCACAGTCGACTGGTACACTTCTGAGTCACTTGTTTCAGCAGAACATTAGTTTCAGTGTGTTTATATTACACAATCACCTAGGAGCTGATGACAGTGGCTCAGGTCAAAGTTCAACAACAGCAATGACTACAACAACCCCCCCCCCTCCCCCCCACCTCCCAAAAAACAACAACAAAAAAAACCAAGACAACAATGAAAAGCACAAAGGGGGCAACTTTCTACCTTCCACAGCTATAGCACTACTCAATGTCAGGAGAACTGAGAATAAAAGTTTATAAAGAACTTCCTATAAAATGTATCTTAGTATTCTCAGACTTGGCAACCTCGACAGCACAATGGTTGGTCAGTAGGCGGATTCTGTCTTGAAAAAAAAAAAAAAGAAAAAAAAAAGAAACACAGCAAAATCAATGATGAAACTGGTCCGCATACTACAAATGGACTGGAGGAATTAAGTGTCATCTGTATTCAAAATATACCTTGTCACCTGATAGACTCCATCATATGTATCAGCTTTCATTTATTTATCTATTTATTTGTTTGGTTTTTTTTTGGTTCATCTGTTTACTTTATCATTTCCCTTACTGCTCCATCATCTGCACTGGTTCAGTAGCGTCACTCCAACGCCAATTCCAAGCCCCCCCATAAACAGCCACGCCCGGGTTCCTCTGTCACAGTCTCAGTCCATTAGCCCACAGGAAACAATATATTGATGTTATGTCACCAACGAGGCACTTGCATTCACAACTGATCAGCTTTAGTGTTACTGTCTCATTAGTTAACTACCCTTCTCCCCCACACCCCATGTCTATGGCATCATTTGATCAGTTCACATAACTTATAAGGACAGACCTAATCACTTAAACCGGACCTCTTCCTAAAACAAGAATTTCAAAAGTAAATCTAATTAAATAAAATTTTTCTTTCTAAAAAATATCTAACATCAGTGAAAAAGAAAAAGAAGACAAAAAAAAAAAAAAAAGCTGTTCTTTTTACTGTTTTGAATTAGAACCAAGATGACTTCTACCGTGTTCTAACCCAACAGAAGTTTTTATTAACTCATTCACCGCCAGGTTTCTTTGTGAAATACACTCCCCAGCACCAAATAGTTTGGAAACGATGCTCTCAGTCACATGGTTTGGTTCATATAAAACAAGAGAGGCAAGGCCTTCAAGACTCACTTGTGATAAATTAAGTCCCCTAGCATTAATTACAGAGTAATTTCCCTTTTTTACTATCTGCACCAAAACGTTTGCAAAATAAATAAAAATTCCATGCTTAGCAAAAGAAGTTCCTGTTTGAACAAAAAATGATAATAATGACTCCTCTTGTTGTTGTGTCAGAATAAGAGGTCAAAGTGCCAAGTTTAGAGAATACAAAAAATATAAATATAACAGTAAATGCAGTTTGCATATAATTAGGCTTTAAAAAAAATTTTTTTGGTGCCTATTCCAGAGGTGCAATATTGTTTTAAACAAGATGACTGGAAAGAACTGAATTTTTCCTATTTTTATGCCAAATTTGGTGTCAACTGACAAAGTATTTGCTGAGAAAATGTCAATGTTAAAGTTTACCACAGACACACACACACACACACACAGACAACCGAACACCGGGTTAAAACATAGACTCACTTTGTTTAAGCAAGTGAGTCAAAAACCACAACAGCCTTCTTCACTTCAAACCTGGTCAGGGGGCAAAGCTTAGTCACTGTTCTACTGGTGGGAAAACTGGCTACAGCTGTCAAGCTTTGTTACAATGTGAAAAACGGTCTTATCAACATGACCCCTCCATGTCGACAAAAGTCGCCTGTGGCGGTGAAAGAGTTAAAGGATGACAAACAGTAAAGAGTGGTAACTCTCTCCATTACACAAGGTACACAACTTCAAGTCAGTGATGCTTACGCTACCGATTCAGCTAGCACACAGGTAAATAAAAGGTACACTGGAACAAACCCAGACACTTCCTCAAAAAAGGAAGCGCCAGGCCTGCTCTTATACCAACCTTATACTGTGTGCTAGCTGAATCGGTAGCGTAAGCATCACTGACTTGAAGTTGTGTACCTTGTGTAATGGAGAGAGTTACCACTCTTTACTGTTTGTTAATCATATCGTCTCCTGCCTCATTATTTGTATAATTTCCAGTCAAAGGTTGGTTTTCATTCACTGCCCATTACACTTTTAATTTTACAGTGGCTGTAAAGTTAACCAGTGAGACACAGTCTCTTAAAAAAAAAAAAAAAAAAAAAAAGCAAACCACCATGAATTTATGTCATTAGAATTAATGCACATTTAATACATGCTGTATCCCAAAACAAAGCAACACAAAAGCAAAGCACTGTCTGAACTGTTTGGGGGATGGGCAGGGGAGACACAGTCTCTAAAAAAAATAAATAAATAAATAAAATAAAATAAAATTAAATTAAAAAAAAAAAGAAAAAGAAGCAAACCACCAAGAATTTATGTCATTAGAATTAATGCACATTTAATACATACTGTATCCCAAAACAAAGCAACACAAAAGCAAAGCACTGTCTGAACTGTTTGGGGGATGGGCAGGGAAAAGGTGAGAGGTAAGCTTTTAGTATTAAAAAAAAAAAATCTCAACCATCAACACCCACTAAGAGTTCAGTGAACAAAAACAAAAAGACAAACAAAAAAAAGTAAATGCTTTTAACAATAAAATGCCATATTAAAATTACACACAAGCAAAAAACCATCATCACTGTGTAGTGCCATCCTGTAGCTAGCTTGTAAAAAAGTTTAAACACACTGCATTTCATAAAAAAGTGTTCAGAGTCTAAATAAAGTGTCGTGAAAGTATACTGGTGTCATAAATTATATACAAGCTGCAGCCTAGAAGCACAACCAACCACAACCTGGCACTAACTATATATATCACCAACCGTCACACACATCAAAAGCAATTCCCTCTGCACAATGTCACACCTCAGTTTTGAAAACCACAGCAATACAGGACACTGACTGATGCACAACAAAGACAAATCAAATGCCAGGAACACATCCATACATGACAGTGTAATGAAAAATGTTCATGAGTATACTGAAAAAAACACAACAAACCCCCCCCATCAAAACCCCAACAAACAGCACTGGCAACCAACAACCGCAACTGATTTAAAACATACACATCGCAATGTCAATTTTTGTATCTGTAACAGTGCTTTATGCAGGTACAAACAGTAAAAGTTCCAGTTTGCACACACACACACACACACAGTTTTTCTCCAAACTGTCCAGCCTAGCATCCTTATAATTGTTTATCCATTCACATACTTAAAAAAAAAAAAAAAAAAAAATACTGGTGAAACATTTGCTGCTGACACAAGTGACAGAGAACAGTCAAGTGTTACTGTCAGTTAAAGCTGACTGGGTTGCCCCTTCGGAACTGGCTTCCTTCACCAACAATGAAGGCCAAATATTTCTTTTTCCTTGCCATCCTGTCATCTTCCCCTTTTCTGGCCAGAGGCAATGAGAAAACAATGAAGTGAAGTAAAACAGCAATTTGCTATAAAAAAAAGAAAAAAGAAAAAGAAAAAAGAAAACAAACACAAAAAAACATTAAAAAAATTAAATCAATAAATCAACAATAAATGTGGAAACAATGAAGTAAAACAACAACTTGTCACAAATACAAAATAATAAAATCAATAAATAAACAGCAGATGATTCTTCTGGGGCCCCTAGGCTCTCCGAAAGGATTCCAAAGGAGTAAAGTCAAGAAAGTCCAGATGACCTCGGAAATTGGAATCAAAACAAGAACCAGCTTGTCTGGTTCACAGTTCATCCTGCTCTCATTCTATGTAACCGACAGTACCTGATCGCTGACAATGCAAATGCTTGCTTCCTTGACTGAAATCAAAGCTACTGATTATTGCCCAACTCTTTTTTCACTTACTGTTTTGTCATTTATCAACAAGTCCATTCCCTGTGTTCTTTAAAATGAAGCAGAAACAAGAACCAGAAAGAATGTAAATGTTGAGCCTGCCTGTTAAGAAAAACAGGCCTGCGTAGTCTCTAAAGATAATGTATCCTGTCAGGCATGAAAAAACGATTTATTTCACCTAAATGTGAACAGATTACCAATAGGCCAACATTGTCTCTGAAGATATATACATATATCTATCCTGTCAAGCATGAAAAAAAAAAAAGCCAAACTATTTCACCTTTATGTGAACAGATTACCAGTAGGCCTACATAGTCTCTGAAGATGTATCTGTTCTGACTTCTGTCAAGCATGAAAAAACTATTTCATCTTTATGCGAAAAGATTATTCCATCTTACTGTGAACAGATAACTGACAGGCCTGCACAGTCTCTAAATATATATTTATATATAGATCTACCCTGTCAAGCATGAAAAAACGATTTCACTTTAATGTGAACAGATTACCAATTTAATTAATGCCAGCACTGAAGATATGGACCCTATTGACCAACCTAACACAACTGTGTTAGCACAGACAAACTGGGTCACATTGACAGATTGCATGACCAATCATAGAGGAAGTAGAAAAAAAGGACCAAGCTGGAAGAGCATGAGCACAACTCGAGAACAAGAGAAAGGAACCATATTTCATTATCTGAGACATCATCTTCACAGTTTCATAAGCAGCACATTATAAACTGTTGTTTCATTCTGGATTCCATATCTTTCATATTTACACTTATTGCTGGTTTTTTGTTTTTTGTTTTTTTGTTGTTGTTGTTTTTGTCTGTCTGAGCATGTCTTGTATTCTACAATTCTGGTAACATTTTTATATCCAGTAGTGAAGAGGGGGATGTGTCAAGTGCAATACATGTGCCATAATGTCCCTGCATATTTTCATACATATGATATACACCTTGTGACGTTATGCCAATCAGAGATACATGAGATTAAAAATAAAATATGTTACTTTCTATGACAACATCCCATTGATCGAATTTTTGCCTGCACTCCATTTTTTTGCATAATAAAAGAGCTTTACTTTGTTTCAAGGCTTGCAAAAAGAAATATGACAACAATGACTGATGTTGAGAATGACTCGAGAATAAGAAAAAAATACAAAATAACATACAAGGGTGTGTGATACACTGTTAATGTAGTATCAGCATCACCATGTGCATCACGCGTGTGCAAGCTGATTTGAGTTTATGGTCTGTGCATGCAGTATTAATAGTTATAATTATGTATATGGAGTTATATACATGTATATATGTTTTAGCCAAGAGTTTTAATCTTTTATGGTCTGTGCATGCAGTATTGATGGATGTAGGCATGTACTGTACCTCAGTCAAGAGTATTATGGTCTGTGCATGCAGTTTTAATTGCTGTGTACGTGCTGTACTTTACAAAAGAGGTTTATGGTCTGTGCATGCACTGGTGCAGTATTCATAGCTGTATTTGTGTATACATGTACTTTACCCCAAAGTTTTAATGTCTGTGCATGCAGTATTCATACTAAAAAATAAGCTGTATGCATGTACTTTACCTCAGGGTTTTACTGTCTTTGCATGCAGAAAAATAGTTGTACATATATATATATATGATGTATTTTACCCCAGACTTTTATGGTCTGTGCATGCAGTATCAATAGTTGTATGTAATAATAAAATATGCACTTTCCCCTAGCCACTGGTTCTCAAGTCAAGTGAAGTCAAGTCACATGAACAACCTTCTAGGTGTTCTTCATACTCTGGAACACATGGCACATTGTAAGCAGACCTGAACTTGTGTAACATCCCAACAGCAGTACCAAGTCTCCAAACAGTCTGTCTTTGAAAAAAACAAAAAAACAAAAACAAACAAAACCAAAACAAATACATAAATAAAAAAAGAGAGAGAAGAAAATATCTTTTTGGAAAAAAAAGTGTGCAAGATGTGATCCTGGCCAGCTGATCTGGGTATGGTCGTCCTCCGGTACCACACTGAAGAGTGGACCAACAGCCACTCTACCCTTGGTCGGGCAGCACGCCTGTCCACATACATCCCTCCACAGATCCTCCACTCACCTGACCTACACAACAGAGGTAGGTCACACACATTCAGTTTACATACATATGCGCTCAGCCCTTGATGCAGGTAGGTAAGCACACACACACACACACACACACACACACACACACGCACACACACACACCTGTGTGACAAGCCAATGCTGTTTCTCTCAACTATCCAACACAGCAGTTGAACACGAGACTTAGCGGGGACCGAACATCACCACCTACTCAGTTCTTCCACCGAGCGCACAGCACACCTGAGAGGGTCTTTAAAAGTTGTGAAACTTGCTTGATATTAAAAACATCATGAAACTGTGACCAGTGAGAACAGCCAAACTTCTGATAACGTGACGACGAACCCGGCTCTCAGTGACACCACAAAATGCTGAAGTGGAGAAGCCTCCCCCCCCCCCGCCCATCCCCTCCCACCCCCTCCCCCCAAGCGCTATACATAGCTCAGGCGGCCCTCCAACAGCTCTGAGGGGTCGGGTCCTGCCGGCACTTTGTCACAGGTCCTGTCCACAAGGGCAGTGGAGCGGCGTTTGGGGGGCAGGGTGAAGGGGGCCATGTCACCCCCCCTCACCACACACACCACCCCCCCAGGTCCCCCACACTCGGGGCCAGGCTCCACAAAGCCCAGGTCCACACATGTGGCTTTCCTCTCTCCCCTCTCGAGGGCGCCCTCGAGGGCTGGGTAGGACTGGCGGCTCTTCTTCAGATGCAGGGTTTTGGCACGTCGGCGGGACTGGTCGCAGGGGTCGCGACCCGCCTCCACCACCAGCCCGTTGGACAGGGGGCGGGGGGCTTTGCTCTTGGGACGGGCAGACGGTTTCTCCCCGTGAGTCACATGAGCGCGGTGCGCCGAGGGGTGGTGGGAGGGGGCCGAACTGTGTACGGTGTGGCTCTTGTGGGGCAAGGTGTGATGCTGGGCGGGGGAGGAGGTGAGGGGGGGAGCACCACCGTCACCACCTCCATCACCGTGCCACTCCCTCCCTCCCCCCATCTTCCTGGCGCCGTCTGTGTAGGCCTCGGGTTGCTGCACAAAGCCGGCAGCAACAGCGGCAGCAGGGGGAGGACACAGGTCCAGAAAGCCGTACTGTTTGACGGAGGGAACACTGCTGGCCGGCACCCTCCCCACCCGTACCACCTCCACCCCCAGTCTGGGTTGGTGACCTCTGGCCCCTTGACCCGACTCCTCCGGCGGACTCGCACCAACCTGGGGAGCGCCGCAGGTGTTGTTGGTTCGGTTGTCATGACGATGATGGCCGGGGTCGGCAGCGGCTTCTCCCTTCTTGCTGCCCTTGCTTTTCTCCTTCTTGGACCGGAACGTCTTGCTCTTCTCCAGGGGCACGAAGTGGATCTTCTTGTGCTTGGGTTTGGCCGACTGGGAGCGGTGCACAGAGGGAACAGATGCTGGCCTCAGCTCCTGGCTGGGAGGGCTGGGAACTGGACGGCGGGACTGGGAGGAGGGGGTGGTGACGCTCATCTTGACCTTGGACACCTGCTCACTGGGGCAACGGCCCCCGCATGGCAGAGCGGAGACGGTGGAGGCAAGAGGAGGAGGAGGAGGAGGTGGGAGAGAAGAAGAGGAGGTGTGGGAGGGGAAGACATAGTTGGGCAGGGAGGTCGGGTGGTGGTCCACCACACCTGGTGGGTGGTGGTGGGGGGAGAGGTGTGGAGGAGGAGGAGGAGGAGGAGGAGGGGTGTGGGGAGGGGGATACCTGGTGGTGGTGGTGGGGGCTCCATGGTCCGGGGGATACTGGCAGTCGTTGTGCAGCACTGAGGTGTCCGCAGCCGTCAGCCCAGCGGCCTTCTTCACGTGCACCTCCCCGGTCTCGGAGCACACAGAGAAGGTGGAGGTGACCGACTGGGAGCGTGGCAGCGCAGGCTTGCTCCAAGACTTCCCCTCCTCCCTAGTGGCGCCCGGTTCCGCGGCATCGGTGGGCGGATGGACCTCACTGCGGACACCGACAGGGGCAGTGGATATGGCCCCTGCTTCTCTCCCCTCCCCTCCACCCACCCGTCTGTGGCTCGAGGTGGACACAGGCTCTCTGTGGGCTCGCCCACAGTCCTCTCCCCTGAGCGTGCCATCATTAGCTCCAGGTGGAGCTGACCGACGGTCTCTGTGGCCTCCTACCCCCCCTCCTACTCCCCCTCCACCCCTGTTGTGTGTGACACTATCCGCCGGGCCTGGGCCCGAGCTTGGAGCAGCGCTGGCGATGGACGACTCCGGGGAAAAAACCCGACTCCCTGCAAGCGGAGCGCTGGCAGCCGATGAAGGGAGGGGCAGAGGAGGCGACCCCTCTTCAGCGGCGCGAGGCAGGTGGCGCCTCAGCTCCTCCTGCAGTAGGCGGTGGCTGTGCTGCACGGCCGCGTCGCACTTGGCCATCGGCTTGGTCACCATGCGCTGCTCCCCCTCGCCCCTATCCGCCCCGTCCCCTCCACCTTCTTCCCCTGTCCGTCTCCTGTCCCCGACACCTCCCCCCACACCACCACCACCACCGCTGCGCCCTTTGTGACGCGACAGTGATGCCGTGTAGCTGCCGTTGGTCTGCACCCCACTGTCGATGGTGGCGGCAGCGGTGGCTGCGTGGTAGCTCTGGGACATGGGGCCCAGGGCGATGCCTGTCAGGGTCTCGTCCTCCTCGGCCCCACGGCTCAGGGAGAAGCTGCAACTGCGGCCCGTCTTGCGCGTCCCCCGGCCCCCGCCTCCCCGCTTTCCTCCCACGCCACCACCACCACCACCTCCTCTCCCAACTCCCTGGCACTCGCTGTGTCTGTGCCTGGCAGCGGGGTCTGTGGCCAATTCAGCACCACCTGGCTCCATGATGGTGCCCCCCGACTGTTCCCCGGCACTGCAGCGCACGCCCCTGTTGGTGAAGAGAGGACAGTCCTGAGGAAAGGCCGCACCGTTCCTGTCGTAGGGGTGGGACTGGCGACGGGACGTCAGCCTCCTTTCCGCCTCCTCTTCCCTTCCCTGGGAGGAGGCTGTGGAGGACTTGCCACCCTGACTGCTCGAGTCCAGGGAGCTGCCCTCACCGACAGTGTTCTGGGCCTCGGCTGCCTCCTGATTGGACGAGGGCTGCTGGCCCCGCCCTCCTACGCTGCCCACAGCCGGCAGGTGGCCGTGCTGCTGACAGGACCGGTCGTTGTTGTTGTTGTTGTTGGACACGTTGGCGTTGGCGTCAAGGTCAGAGGTTGTGTCGTTCTCCAGCTCCTCATAGGGGGGAGGGGAGTCGGCGGGCAGGATGTGGGGTGGTTTAGGTGGGGAGTAAGGGGGTGGGGGGTCTTCATAGGGTGGGCACTCAATGTGCAGGAAGGCAGCAGGGATGTAGTGGTCACCTTCCTCGTCATCCCCCCGATGCTGCCGGGCCTGGGCCTCAAAGCCTGACACACACACACACACAGATACACATGTATGCAATTTCCCTCTTCGCAAGACAAAGTTATCGTATCTTACATTACATAAAATCCAACATTGACATAGCTCACACTATATAAAAAACACCAGACACACAGTAATTCCAACTGGCACACTAGACACCAGACACACAGATATTCCGATCAGCACACTAAAGAACAGATACAGTGACTCCGATCGGCACATTAAACACAAGACACAGTGATTCCGGTTGGCACACTGAACACCAGACACACAGTGATTCCGATCGGCACACTGAACACCAGACACACAGTGATTCCGATCGGCACACTGAACACCAGACACACAGTGATTCCAGTTGGCACACTGAACACCAGACACACAGTGATTCCGATCAGCACACTGAACACCAGACACACAGTGCTTCCGATCGGCACACTAAACACCAGACACACAGTGATTCCGATCGGCACACTAAACATCAGACTGATTCCAATCAGCACACTGAACACCAGACACACAGTGCTTCTGATCAGCACACTAAACACCAGACACACAGTGATTCCGATCGGCACACTAAACACCAGACAGTGATTCCGATCAGCACACTGAACACCTGACACACAGGGATTCCAACTGGCACACGTAACGCCAGAAACAGTGATTTTGATCAGCACACTTAACGCCAGACGCACAGTGATTCCGATCGGCACACTAAACACCAGACACACAGACAGGAGGCCCACTCACGGCGCATGGCCAGCATCAGGCGTCGCTGCCGCAGCCGGTGGACCATGAAGAGGAGCAGGGCGAGGACGAGGAAGGAGGTGACAGTGCTGGCCACCAGACGCAGTGACAGGTTGGTGATGTTGTCCTCCTCTGGAACCAATCACAGGTACGGTACGATATGGATACTTTATATAGCGCCTATCCTCAGTCAGAGACCAAGCTCTAAGTGCTTCACAAACATGGTATCATAATCATTTGCACAACAGGCTGCCTACCTGGATAAAGCCAAATGACTGCTGCCATTTGGGTGCTTGTCATTCATTTCCTGTATCATTTGATCGGGTTTCACTTACACTCACAGGTAACATTTTATGTGTATGACCGTTTTGTTCATTTACCCTGCCATTTAGGCAGCCATACTCCATTTCTGGGGGTGTGCAATCTGGGTATGTCCATTACCCACCGAACGCTGGCATGGATTAATGTGCCTGTTTGACCTGCGTGCACACACAAAGGGGGTTCAGGCACTGCACATAGGTTGGAAAAAATCTCTATCCTTTATCCACCAGGTGCCATTACCCAGATTCCAATCTGGGACCCTTTTCTATTCTTTTCAAGCTCTAAAGGTGTGGAACAGGACAACCTCCAACACTCTTGAATGATTCCCTCGCCTCTTTTTAAATCTGGTTTAAAAACTGAACTCTTCTCTCAAGCAATGTTTTGTTGAAGCATGTCCTTTCACTAGTTTCAGTTCATAAATCATACTCCTGTACATGTGGTATGCTTGACTATATGTGTGTATACACATATACACACACATTTGCATATATATATTATATGCAAATGTGTGCACACACATGAGTGGATAGGAAGGCAGATCTATATAATATATATATATGCATGATTCCTGTATATGTGTATGTATGAAATCTTAATAGATTTAGGTATGCACTGTGTTTAGGTGTGTGTTCAGTTTGTTTAGTACATGTGTAAGTGTAATGTGTTATCTATGTTTTGTAAAGTACCCAGAACAATGTTCTGGTCATAGAATGCTACATAAGCATCCATTAACACTTGAAAATAACAGTAACAATAAAAAAAACTAACATCATTATTATTACTATCATTTTTGTTATGGTTATTGTCATTATAATAATTATCATTATCATTCAACAATAAAGGCACACAACCTCAACTGGCTCCAGCCAATGCTGCCCATGACACTGACTCAGCCAGCACACAGATACTATGTGATGTGCTCACCAGTGTGTACCATTACTGTAAGTATAACCCTAAGCAGGTCTGAACAAAGACACAACTATATACTGACCACTAATGTATACCATTATAGTAAGAGATACTAAGACCATTCTGTTTTTTAAATTATTTCTTTATTTTATTTTATTTGCTTTATAAAATATCTATTACTTCTCTTCTAGAAAATTGCCAATATAAGATATAACTTCAAAGACATTATTTCCAAAGACTGCACTGTAGGCAGAATCTTTTCAAAACTGTTTTGTATCATATAACTGAACCATGAGGGAATTATTCAGATACCACTGTCTACTAATCTAATGCTAATAAGTGTTAACTCATTATTGCGCACAATTTGAAATCTCACGATTTGTGACAAGCTCCAGGTAAAAAGAGACGTTTCCTTGCAAAGCTCTCACATGATCACAGTTTGACTTTTTTCCCCATGTAATGCCATTTTAAAGTAATTTCTAGCGGTCACACTCACACTATCATGAATTTCTTATACTAGTTATAGTCTTAACCTAGGGATGGAAGGATTATCCTGCAATCTGGACGTTAGCTTAGCTCTGTCATGAGGATGTCATAATGATAAACTGATTTACCTAGATCTACCCAACAACCAGTTGCATGTGTATTGCAAATCCTCTGGGCCAGCACAACAAGAATCAGTTCCAGTAATAACTGGGGTGCATCATATAAACACTTTTTTCTTCTTCTGAACAATATTGTCCACATTTTGAGATGGTTTGAAACAGGCTGAATGATGTGATACAATTCTGAACATTTCAAATGTTGATAAAAATGTGTTTACATGATGACAGCTGCTATGCCTCAAGCACCTTCCACTCTTGCCATTGTTCCGTTTTCAGATCTCTCTCTGGTTTCACCAAAAAAGCAAATTCTACAGAAGAAGAAATAAAAAAACCCCAACTGGAATGGTGCTTTGGTACAAAAACACTTGAATGTAGACCACAGGGAAGTTAGTGTGGTAGACTGATACCAATGATCTTGTACCTGCAGTACAAGGAGTTTAAAATCAGTTTTTAACTGGGAGCAGGGGGAGAGGGGCCAAAAGGGTGGGGGGCTGTCAAGTATTCCTCTACTCAACATATATATATATAATATATATATCTATAATACCCTACGAGTACGAAAACCTCATCTCTGCGGATGACAACGTAATTCTTAAACTGAAATCAGTAAAAACAAACTGTCCCTGTTGACAACCCACCGGCAGTGGCGATGTCATTAAGCGTGGTGTTATGCAGGATGGAGGGAGGGTGGGAGTTGTTGACGCCACACTCAAACTGACAGCATTGTCGAGGAACGGCCTTCCTGTCTGGGCAGTCAGGGGGCGGGGAGCATGCCGCCATTTTGCACCGCGTGGTGTAGCCGTCATAGCAGATACAGTTCTGGCAGGGCTCATCATAGTTGGGGATGAACGCCGTGCCATGGGGAATTTCTTTCCCATCACTGTCTGTGCAAAACTTTTTCCCAGAGCCTTCCTCACCTGATCAGACATAGATCACAGTTCACAACCATGTCATCACTACTATACTGTATGTGAACAGCCATACCATCACTGTTTGTACTCCCACCTCACTATTATTCATGACAGGATACTCTGAAAATAAGATAACTTCTGTATATCAAATCAAACATCGGGAATTGTGGAAATAATATCTAAGGCTGCATTTTCTAAAGGTTCAGGACATTTGTAGCAAAATTTATGAATCATAACTGATAAAGATTCTGTTATTTTTTTAAAACAAAATTTCTTCTTTAAAGATATTATATACCAGCCGCAGCTATCTTTAATTTTTTTTGTATTCTGACCAACGTTTGGAATTTTTTTCTATAATAATGTATTAACATAGTGACTACATCGTCAACTGTTTGTCACTTTGTAATACTAATAGAATATCATAATTAAAATTAAACATGTCCAGAAAAAAGTTTATGAGCCAGATATTCACAGAACTCTAATGAGAACATGTACCAATGACTACTAGTACCTAGCTTAAGTTCTACTGTACTTGTAGTACTGATCACAAGAGGTGCTGGCAGTGATACTGACAGTGTGCATACACCTACTGACCTTGTGGTTCCCTTACGTTGGAAAATCAAACATCATTGAAAAAAAAAGAAAAAAAAAGAAAGAAACCGACAAAAATAATCATGTACCTGTCCTTGGCTTCAAATCCAGTGGAATTGTAGTTGACAAGAATGACTACTGCATTTGTTTGAAAACAGACAAGAAGAGATATGGTCAATGGCAATAGAGGTCCTTTTTTAACTATGAAAAAAGAAGAGAGAGAGAGAGAGACAGAGAGAGAGAAGCTTGCAAGTTTCACAGATTGACTGATCAGTAGTGCCTTCCACAATGAAGTGTGGCAAAAATCATATAAACCATATCTGCATCTGGTGGGTGATGGAAACATTAACAATCCCAGCATGTGCCATGTAACAATTATGCCAATGGTCAGAACAATCATCAATGGTCAGAAATGAAGAAGAAAGAAAAAAGTCAGTGCACAGCTCTACTCTATGACAGAGCACAGCACTACAGAAATGTTTTGTTTTAATACTAAATGCATTATTTGTAATTTTCAGTTCAGATCCAGGAGGCTGCAGCCCAAATGCTGACCCTGTTATGCAGCAAAAGAATTTGGGGCAGGAGCAGCCCTGTGATTTGTAAAGAAGGAAGAAGAGCCCTGTAATTTGTGAACAAGGAAGAAGAGTGTAAAAAAAAAAAAGAAAAAAAAAGCTAATATATCTGATCTATTTGTTGTGTTATCTTTCTCTGGCACTTTGTAAATGTATTATAATAATACTAACAACAGCTAATTAGCAGAAGAAAAAACATCAGTGCCCTTCAAGTTACTGACTTTAGGGACTTCTCAACTAAGAATATGTTCACTTGCAATTTACAGACAAGAACCTTGGGTAAAGAAGAATGGGTTGGGGAAGAGTGAGCCCACACAGTTCTAACTTTCTTTCCCAGCCCATTCAGATAGTCGTCCACTTTACTGCAGAATCTTGTCCTCTGGGTTTGGTTCTCAGCAGGTCTTTCACACTGTCACTGTGTCTTGTAAGTCAAACTGTAATGTACTTCTGGCACTGACCTGGCCTTTTCTGCTATAATTTCCAAGAGCCTAACAGCTTTTTGCTCGCAATGGTACTGGTTCTCGGCTTTACAAATTAAGTTCTTGTCAAGTGTCAGACAGATGTGCTATGAATGATGCATCATTATCATGATTATCATGAATCTTCGCTATCTTCTTACCTTGAGCGCAAATTGGAGTGGTAAAAACAATAAGTAACAGAATGGCTTTCTTCCGCTTCTGTTCTCCCATTGCAATGGTTTTAGTCACACTTGAGTCATGTTTCCTGGAATTCCCATTTCACATGTATCACTATCACAAAATCTAAGGATCACACTCATGCAGTCTATGAGTTCTCCAAGCCAAACCCGACATTACTGAATCCAAGACTGCAGGCCTTCCGACGAGACAGCGCGAGATTCAAGATGGTGACCATTTAAAGCGGACGATATTTTTTGTTCACAGATCGGGTGTTGTGTGTTGATTTGAGCAGCAATTTTTGCCCGCTGTAACCGTTTGGGAATTTAAAAGACACCAACATGAGTGCTAGCAAGGACGCGAAAAAAGGAAATATACTTGAAAGAGCGCTGAAAGAGTATGTTCGTCTTCTTCAACAGCGACCTGTGCTGACCAAGTCTGTCACGAGGTTAGCAGACGATAAGAGTTAACGATTGAGACTTCAGACTGGGAAAAAGAAAGCGAGCATGTCTCAGAAGCTTTGTTGGCTCTTGGTGTTAATAACCAGACAGAGATAATAATGATTGTTAAACGAACAGAGCGGTATGCAAGAAGCCTCATTTAGCAGTTTGCATTCAATCAAGACACACCCACTTTTCAGTTTTGAATGGTTATGGTGTTTATGACTTGATCAAAGGTCGATCAGCTGTCAACCAATCTGTCTGAAATAACCAGAAATTTCAAATATGCCACAAACAGGATAGCCACCCTATATATATATATATATATATATATATATATATATATATATATATATATATATATGTGTGTGTGTGTGTGTGTGTGTGTGTGTGTAGTAGCAGTAGGGACTGGCATTTGACTGCCTAGGCCTCACGGCCTTAAGAAATTTTTTTATTTTTATGTCCCCTTCAATATCGGTCTCCTTTTATTTGGGGGATACATGTAGTAGTAGTGTAGGGACTGGCATTTGACTGCCTAGGCCTCACGGCCTTTATTATGCCCCCATCAATATCGATCTTCTTTTATTAGTGGGATACATATATGTTTTCTTTTACACATACTGTAATTCACTCGTCAAAGTGAATAATTTTTTCTTTTAAATTGATGTTCATGTCAAGGAGATTTTTTAACACATAAGTATTTTGTGGAAGTTTAGTTTCAATGGGTAGTGCATTCCATATTTGTGCAATTCTATTCTGAGCTAATGAATTTTTCCTTAGGTTAGTATTACAGTGTTCTTTACAAATTTTCATCATTGAATGACTTGTACTCTAATAATCTGACATTCTAAAGATATTATTCACTTTGACTTCATTATAGCAATTTAACATTTTGAATGTTACTATTAAATCCCTTCTTAACCTTCTACCCATTAATGAATGCAGATTTAAGTATATAAGTCTCTGTTGATAGCTCATAGATTTGCATTCTTTCAATAATTTAGTTGCTCTTCTTTGTACCCTTTCTGTAGCTATAGATTGTCTCTTGAGGTATGGGTGTCACACAATATTACCATATTCCACTTTTTATCTAACCAATGCTTTATACAGTTTAAGCAATATATCTTTATCTAAATAGGTAAATGTTCTATTATCATATGGTATTTGTTTTCTGGATTTTGTCTTCCCATGTGCATTACTTTACACTTTGATACGTTGAAATGTAGATTCCATCTGTCAGTCCAGTCCTGTAACTTATATAAGTCCTTTTGTATTGTAGTATTATTTTGTGCATTGCCGTAAAGTTTAGTATCATCTGCAAATATTTTGCATTTGCTTTCTATACTTTCAGGAAGGTCATTTATGTATATTGTAAAAAGCACTGGGTCAAGTATGCTACTTTGTGGTATACCACTAACAACATTTTCTTTTGTTGACATTTTTTCTCCAATTCTAACTACCTGTGTTCTTTCTGACAAGAAGTTTTTTGTCCAGTTCAGTATGCTTCCAGTAATACCATATGAAGCTAATTTTAATAAAAGTCTTTGGTATGGTACAGAGTCAAATGCTTTTCTGAAGTCTAAATAAAATATGCCTACAGGTTTAACCATATCTGTCATTTTTGTGAGATCTTCATTTACTTCTAGGAGCTGTGTTGTACACAATCTTCTCTGTCTAAAACCATGTTGACAGTCTGCATACAGATTGTTTGTTGTCATGTGTGATACGATAGCATCCCTGATTAAAGACTCCAAGATCTCACATACAAGATAATATATATAAATGTGTATTCTGTGTTGGCTTGCATGTTGTTGATGTTCTTTTTCTTTTCTTTCTTTCTTTTTCTCCAAAAGTATAGTGTTTAAAATGCCCTTGGATGTGCTTGTTGAATTATAAAATTTGTTGGGATTTTTTGTTTATTTGTTTGTTGTTGTTTTTTTTATGTGGTTGCTGAATAATTACACATTTTTGTATTGTTTGCCAGCATTTGAAATGTGAGGATCAACAATGATTAGTTCTGGTTGCAACTTTGATTTAATGAGTGTGGTAAGTGATTTTTTTTTTTTTTTTTTTTTTTTGTTGTTGTCATAATTCATCATGTTTGCATTTTGAGTGAAACCATTTTATTAGGCGCTGTATTGATAAACGTATTATCATTATAATTATTTCAGTGCATGTGTGTCGGGCTTGAGTGCCACGATATCACAACTTATTGTGGCTGATCCAGCATCAAAGGGTCGAATCAACTGGCGGAACATCTTTGCATATGCATCATTTGGGTGAGCCATTGTTACAGCACCTGTCTTTAGCAGTATTGTTATTGAACAGATCACTTAGTTGTCCTCGAAAAGAACAAAACTAACAATCATTAATCTTACATTTTGCAGATCTCTTCTTTTACAGAATCATTTATTCATAGTATGTGTGTGTGTGTGTGTGTGTTTCATCCTTCTGTTTCATATCTTTCCAATTGTGATTTTTGGATTAAAATTCACTCCTTCACACACCTAATTTCCCCCCCCCCCCCCCCCCCACCCCCCCATCCCACACCGCACCACTGCTTCATACAATCACTTGATCTTATCTCCTGATCCCTTTTGCCCTCAGTACGTATGTATGTATGTATGATAATCTGACATGTTTTACAATGACTGTCAGAACAGCAGATGGAGAAGGCAACTGCTCTCCCAACTATCTGAGCTGGAATTTGATTGTAGAGGAGTGTCCTGTCCAAGTTACATCCCCACTCTCTTTGCCAAGAGGCCTCTAGGACAGTCAGTTTTGGAGATGGTCACCAAGGCCAACTTTTACCCCCAAGGCTGCAGCGCTTAGAAC
>NC_134904.1:14194074-14311574 GCF_041734735.1 Babylonia areolata | reverse complement strand
AGCCCATCGAGCAAGTGACCATTTCTAAAGCGCTTAGAGTTACTAGGGACAGGTGTTATATATGTATCAATATCAATCAATAATAAACACTGACATCAATACATACTTGTCAGTTTCCTTGTGGTCAAGCTACAAGGTGCATGTGCACTGTGGGAATGGTGTTTCAGTACATGTGCACTATGGGAATGGTGTTTCAGTACGTGTGCACTGTGGGGATGGCATGTTTCAATGCATGTACACTGTGGGTATGGTGTGTTTCAGTGCATGAGCACTGTGGGGATGGGGTGTTTCATTGCATGTGCACTGTGGGGATGGTGTGTTTCAGTGCATGAGCACTGTGGGGATGGTGTGTTTCAGTGCATGAGCACTGTGGGGATGGTGTGTTTCGGTGCATGAACACTGTGGGGATTGTGTTTCAGTGCATGTGCACTGTGGGGATGGGGTGTTTCAGTGCATGAGCACTGTGGGGATTGTGTTTCAGTGCATGTGCACTGTGGGGATGGAGTGTTTCAGTGCATAAGCACTGTGGGGATGGTGTGTTTCAGTGCATGAGCACTGTGGGGATGGGGTGTTTCAGTGCAAGTGCATTGTGTTGAATGTGTGTTTCAGTTCCGCACGGTGTTCGCCAACCTGTGTGCAATGGTCTACCTGGTGGTGGTCTCCGTCCTGCGCAGGAAAGCTGCCGCCCGCTCCTAAGAGCAGCCACTCTTGTGTGTCGTCTCAACAAGGTGAAAGCTGTGTCTTTGGGACTACAGTGAAAGTCATCTTTCATACATAAACAGCATTTGGGGGGGATTTTTGGGGGGTTAAAGCAGCAGTTTTATTTTATTCCAGAGCCCCTGTTTTATGTTTTTCTATATATTCTATATATGCAGTATGGTGATGGCCTAGAGGTGACATGTCCGCCTAGGAAGCAAGAGAATCTGAGCGCGCTGGTTCAAATCATGGCTCAGCCGCCGATATTTTCTCCCCCTCCACTTGACCTTGAGTGGTGGTCTGGACGCTAGTCATTCGGATGAGACGATAAACCAAGGTCCCATGTGCAGCAAGCACTTAGCGCACGTAAAAGAACCCACGGCAGCAAAAGGGTTGTTCCTGGCAAAATTCTGTAGAAAAATCCACTAGTTGATAGGAAAAACAAAATAAAACTGCACGCAGGAAAAATACCACAAAAAAAAAAGGGTGGCGCTGTAGTGTAGCGACACACTCTCCCTGGAGAGAGCAGCCCGAATTTCACACAGAGAAATCTGTTGTGATAAAAATGAGAAATACAGAATACAGAATAGATAGATTTTAACAAAAGCAGTTGCATGCGGCATCTTTAAGACTTTCCCCCATGGAAGAGGAGAAGTGGAAGACAAAGAAAGAAAGAGATGGAGGACAGACTGCTTCGCCGAGTGCCAAGGAACAAGGCTTTGCTCAAACCCAGGCACTGGCACACAACGGTGAGAGAAGGCGGCATGCGGTGTGGCGTTCAACCAGAGCCTTTGTTGATTTTTCATTTATCTAAATGATAGCAATTACATGTTATACCAGCAAAAAAAAAAAAACCCAAAAAACAACTGACTGGTCTCAGTTCATTTTTGCTTTATCTGAATAACAGCAATTGCATGTTATACCAGAGGAAAAGTACTGGCCTCAGTTAATTTTGGGTTTATTTGAATGGCAGCAATGTCATGTTTTACAAAAGTGCCTGGTCTCTGTTAATATTTGATTTATTTAAATATTAGCAATTTCGTGTTATACCAGAAAAAAAGTGAATGGTCTGTGTTAATATTTAATTCATTTAAGTAATAGCAATTGCATGTTGTACCACAGAAAAGTGACAGGTCTTCACTCTGCGTCTGTCAGTTTATCACTGAGAACAGGGCCAGAACCATCTTGTTTTTTTAAAATTTTTTATTCACAGTCTTTCTCCTGTAAATTGGTGGTGGTGGTTTTTTGCTGTTGTTATTGTCTTCTTTGAGGCGGTGGGTTCTTTTGTATTTACTTTAAAAAAAAAGCACCCACTACCCTTGAAGAAGGCAGCCGTATTAAGTCTCCAGAGACACACCAGTGCTCAAAGCTGACTCACCAAAGCCATTGACCAAGGTCGAGAGCCTGACTCAGGATTTTTCATTATAAACATGACATGTATGTAATCATAAATGCTGCGAGTCTGTATATGGCTAACAGTTGGATGGGTTGTACATGTAGTCCGAATGTTTCAGTTTCTCAAGAAGGCATCACTACATTCAGACAAATCCATTTACGCAACACGCCATCTGCTAGGCGTATGCCTGACCATAATTTAACACTTTTAGTCAGGCCCGAATGCATGCATATACTAGTTCATCTTTCAAGGTGAATTTCTTCTACAGAATTTAGCAGGAAGACCAGACTTATGTAACCATGGGTTCTGTTTCAGTGCACCAAGTGCATGTTGTACACAGGACCTCGGTTTATAGTATCATCCGAATGAAGATGCTCGTTTTGATTTCTCAGTCAATCAGTCTCATCCGAATGAAGACGCTCATTTTGATTTCCCAGTCAATCTGGGAGAAAAGGCGACACACAAATTGCCAAGGACAGTCTTTGTCTCTGAGCTGACTGCTGGCGCAAGGGACATCAGAAGACCACTGAAATGTTTCCAGACTTTATTTTTTTAGCTGTCTGAAAAGGCTGTGAGGCAAAAATGAGTACAACAGGCTTGAAGGTTTTTTTTTTAAAAGAAGTAAAAAAAAAAAAAAAGATATTGCATCATTTTGGATCAAGTTACTTTATCAAGAAAGTCCTGCCAAGCGTGTGAAGTTATTTTCACTGTCAAGATCGTGAGACTACCCTGGATCTTCACACAATCCTGTCAAGGAAACCAATGCTGACAAATGCTCAATAGCAACGCACTCTTGCTGTACCTTTCTTCCTTCCCACTGGTACTCAGGTTTGGTAAGAAATGGAGGTATTAAGGACAAATTGATTTTGTTTCCCTGTTAATATGGATTAATTGTCATGTTTTGGGTTGATGAACTGATGATATACAATTGTGTGGGGTGGATAAAGGATAAGTGGGGAGGGGAGAGAGAGGGATTTTAAAAAAACCCACCACTTTTGCTGATGATGTGAATAAGAAATCTTGTGGAGATGATGGTTGTTGTCAAATTATGTGAAATACTTTAGGTGACTGATGTCATGTAGATGACATTTTTTCTTTCTTTTTAGTTTTTGTTGTTGTTGGGGTTAGTGAAGTGGAGGGTGGTTCACTAAAACAGCGAAAATCAATGGGAGAATTGTGGATTTAATCGTCGGTCAAACAAAGCTTCGTTTTCATGCTTCCGAAATTATTATTTATTTATTTATCTATTTATGTATTTATTTACTTATTTATGTACGCTTATCTATTATTTATCAACCTTTTTTTTTTCCTCAAGGCCTGACTAAGCGCGTTGGGCTACGCCACTGGTCAGGCATCTGCTTGGCAGATGAGGTGTAGCGTATATGGATTTGTCCGAACGCAGTGACGCCTCCTTGAGCTACTGAAACTGAAACTGAAGTGGAGGACCAGTGTGACAGTGACGACATGGAGTCACACTGTAGACAGTGACCAATGAGTGGCTCTGGTGCTGTGCCCATGGTGCTTGTGTCTCTGTCTCTTAGTGCACTGGCACTGTTCCTTCCACTTTCAAAACAACAGTCACCCTCATGTGAACATGACTGAGAACTAACTGTTATTTCAAAAATAATTTTCTGCTGACAAAACCCTGCCGTTCATCAAGATGCAATTATCTTGTGATGATGATTATTTTGTTTGGTTTCTGCAGACGAAACCCTGAAAAGTGATGCAAGATGCAATTATTTTGAAATCGTGACCATCACACGATTCAACGCAGTTGCTACGCAACAGTTTGCTTCATTTATTTAAACGTGTCGTTGAAAATTGTTTTAACTCTCATTTGAGAGTTTGCCTTGTGAAGAGATGATGCACTTATGTAGTAAAAGATGACTGGTGTGGTGGATGTGACTGCACTAGTCATGAGTATAGTGAGCAAACCCCAATAAAATCTCAAGCCGAACCCCTAATATGGCTTGGTGATGAACCCCTGTCCCCATTGCAGCAGCTCAGTTATGGTCAGGACGAGTCGCCCTGCATCCCTCATGGCTACAGCGGCTGAAAGGAGGTTACGATGCTTGGGCAACCCATGGCTTCCTTCCCCCCACCCCCCAAAAAGAATCTGCACCGCCATTCTTCTTCTTCTGCGTTCGTGGGCTTCAACTCCCACGTTCACTCGTATATACGCGAGTGGGCTTTTTACGTGTATGACCGTTTTTACCTCGCCATGTGGGCAGCCATACTCTGCTTTCGGGGGTGTGCATGCTGGGTATGTTCTTGTTTCCATAACCCACCGAATGCTGACATGGATTACAGGATCTTTAACGTGCGTATTTGATCTTATGCTTGCGTATACACACGAAGGGGGCTCAGGCACTGGCAGGTCTGCACATATGTTGACCTGGGAGATTGGAAAAATCTCCACCCTTTACCCACCAGGTGCCATCACCGTGATTCGAACCCGGGACCCTCAGATCGAAAGTCCAACGTTTTAACCACTCGGCTATTGCGCCCGTCTGCGCCGCCATTCTATCTCTGCCTTTTTCAGTCCGTCACTGTCACTCACCCATGTGCTTCATAATAACAAACCTAAAAACAGTTCTTTTCCAGCATGCAGCCTCTACATTTCTAAGGCAGATCTGTGTTCTTCAGAGCAACATCTATTTCTTTCATTCATGTTTTTTTTGTGTGAGCGCTGAGCGCAAGCTTTTTTTTTGTGCGTGTGTGTGTGTGTGTGTGTACGTTGAGCTGTGTCCGACTGATGTGTTATTGTAAAATAACTTGAGAGGTTTGTAAGCGCTATATAGGTACTATTATTATCATTTCTATTTTCTTCTATTTCACTGTAAACTGTTCAGGGTGATCACTGTTAAAGAGTACTGAGACACAAATCCAGATCATAAGAGTTGTGAATGGTTGTGTTGTGCTTCATATTATGTAATTTTTTGTGTGGTACATAGATTTATGATTGATGACCATTTTGCTAGATGAATTTTTATGAAAATGAATCATGATTAACAACTGTCACAAAAACAGATGATGATTGTTTGTTATGAAACTTGAGTTTTCATGGCATATGGATTTACAATTGATGACTGTTTCGTTACAAAAAATGATTGATGATTGATGATTAACAACTGTTACAAAAACGGACATGATTAATCACTGTTTGTTGAAAGAAGAAGAAAAAAAAGAAAGAAAGAAACAGAAAGAGGACTGATGACCAGTGAAAAAATACGGCCAACATTTTGATGGGAAGAAGATGGTGCAAGATAGAGTGTATTGTATGACAGTTAGTCGTGTCCGACTATGACCATCAGAACAGCAGAGGAGGCAACCGCTGTCCCAACTATCTCGGCTCGAATTTGATTAAAGTGGAGAGCACACTCTTTCCGTCAAGAGGATTTTAGGACAGTCAGCATTGGGATGGTTCCCAAAGGCCAACTAGCCCCCAAAGTTGCAGCACTAAGAGCCAGTGCAATTGAACAATGATCACACAATCTGACAATGTTCATGTTCCACAGAGAGACCACTGACATTACAGTGATTACAGTGAGCAAAATGCACAACAAAGGGAACAAGTTTCCACAAGCTATCTGTGTGTCTTCTGTACCTGTCAGACAATGAATCCTTGTACCTAATGGAAGTTGCTCAAAACATCAATACCACACTTACTTGATCAACGCCAAATGAACTTTTCCCATCAGTATCGTTCAGCACTAGTATTGCTGACTATAGGAGCTGATTTTAGACCCCAAAAAAACCAACAAAAAAACACATCATGTAATGACTTCTTGCTCAGTTCACAGTACTAAAATGCTGACAGTTCAAAAGGAAATTTTCTATCTAAAATTACGTTTAAATAACATACTTACCGTGATCCAACTAGTGCAGACTCCGGCAGGGGTCTGACATTCCTGTCCTGTGCAAACTACTATCCGCCTGTACGGAGAAAAAGAGAGCAACTACGGCCGATAACTTCCCGGAAGTAAGTAACCTTCCCTTTGTCCCGCTAGCTAGCGCCCTCTTTTGAGGGCAGCCATCTCGACACCTGTTCCTGTGCACTGGATATGGCTAAGTTTTTTTGTATTTTCTATCTGTCTATCGATTCTTTGGCGTCCTTGTTGTTTGTCTAATTATGCCTTCCAACAGGTCGCATGATAGTACTAAAATGCTGACAGTTCAAACCAGTGTGGAGATGAGAGCAAATAGTGCTAATCCTTTGTGGGTTGTGTACCTGAACATTCCTTGTTTTATCTATCCATTCAATGACATGTACCCAGACTTATATTTAATGCTGTGATAATCAGAATATACATTTATATGCATTTTTCAAAGTTTACTGTATTGTATAGCCAAATAACTGCTGTATTACATGGCCAAATGATGCTGTATGACTAAATGATTGTTGTATCAGAGAGCCAAATGATGCAGTATTAAAATTAATGGCCAAAAATGATAGCCAACTTTGAAAGTAGGATTGTGCTCTTATGTTGACGTGTGTGTGTGGGGGTGTAGGGATGCATGCATATATGTGCCAAAATCAATCAAACGTGCCGACAGAACTGAAGCAATACTTATAGGAACCAAACAACTCTTTTCTGTACCTACTGAATCTAACAATATTGGAATAGCATCCATCAGTCATTCTAGCTCAGTCAACAACCTTGATGCTGTCCTTGACAACACACTGTCCACGCAAAAATTCATCAATCAGACCTGTCAATCCTGCTCTTATCAAATAAGGTGCATCAGTCCTGTTTGGGAATACCTGTCCACTGATGCCAACATCTAAATCCTTCACTTCTCTCATTCTCTCTAAACTACACATTCTCTATTTTGTTGGGTTTGCCTCTTTCATTCATTTATTCGCTTCAATGCAAACGAAATTTGGCCTATTGGCTGAGCGAAATTTAGCCTGTCGGCTGAGAAAGAATAGATCGGAGCACATCACTCCTATCTTATATGAGTGTCAAAGATAGGTCTGAAACACATCGCTCCTCTCTTATATGATGAGTGTCAAAGATAGGTCTGAAACACATCGCTCCTCTCTTATATGATGAGTGTCAAAGATTGGTCTGAGCACATCGCTCCTCTCTTATATGAGTGTCAAAGATAGGTCTGAGCACATCGCTCCTCTCTTATATGAGTGTCAAAGATAGGTCTGAGCACATCGCTCCTCTCTTATATGATGAGTGTCAAAGATAGGTCTGAAACACATCGCTCCTCTCTTATATGAGTGTCAAAGATAGGTCTGAAACACATCGCTCCTCTCTTATATGAGTGTCAAAGATAGGTCTGAAACACATCGCTCCTCTCTTATATGAGTGTCAAAGATAGGTCTGAAACACATCGCTCCTCTCTTATATGATGAGTGTCAAAGATAGGTCTGAAACACATCGCTCCTCTCTTATATGATGAGTGTCAAAGATAGGTCTGAAACACATTGCTCCTCTCTTATATGAGTGTCAAAGATAGGTCTGAAACACATCGCTCCTCTCTTATATGAGTGTCAAAGATAGGTCTGAGCACATCGCTCCTCTCTTATATGATGAGTGTCAAAGATAGGTCTGAAACACATCGCTCCTCTCTTATATGATGAGTGTCAAAGATAGGTCTGAAACACATCGCTCCTCTCTTATATGATGAGTGTCAAAGATTGGTCTGAGCACATCACTCCTCTCTTATATGGTGAGTGTCAAAGATAGGACACTCAAAGATAGGTCTGAGCACATAGCTCCTCTCTTATATGGTGAGTGTCAAAGATAGGTCTGAGCACATCGCTCCTCTCTTATATGGTGAGTGTCAAAGATAGGTCTGAGCACATAGCTCCTCTCTTATATGAGTGTCAAAGATAGGTCTGAGCACATCGCTCCTCTCTTATATGAGTGTCAAAGATAGGTCTGAAACACATCGCTCCTCTCTTATATGGTGAGTGTCAAAGATAGGTCTGAGCACATCGCTCCTCTCTTATATGGTGAGTGTCAAAGATAGGTCTGAGCACATCGCTCCTCTCTAATATGATGAGTGTCAAAGATAGGTCTGAGCACATAGCTCCTCTCTTGTATGGTGAGTGTCAAAGATAGGACACTCAAAGATAGGTCTGAGCACATAGCTCCTCTCTTATATGGTGAGTGTCAAAGATAGGTCTGAAACACATCGCTCCTCTCTTATATGAGTGTCAAAGATAGGTCTGAAACACATCGCTCCTCTCTTGTATGGTGAGTGTCAAAGATAGGTCTGAGCACATCACTCCTCTCTTATATGGTGAGTGTCAAAGATAGGTCTGAGCACATAGCTCCTCTCTTATATGGTGAGTGTCAAAGATAGGACACTCAAAGATAGGTCTGAGCACATAGCTCCTCTCTTGTATGATGAGTGTCAAAGATAGGTCTGAGCACATAGCTCCTCTCTTGTATGATGAGTGTCAAAGATAGGTCTGAGCACATCGCTCCTCTCTTGTATGAGTGTCAAAGATAGGTCTGAGCTTATCACTCCTCTCTTATATGGTGAATGTCAAAGATAGGTCTAAGCACATCGCAACTTATATGGTGAGTGTCAAAGATAGGACACTCAAAGATAGGTCTGAGCACATAGCTCCTCTCTTGTATGATGAGTGTCAAAGATAGGTCTGAGCACATCACTTCTCTATTATATGGTGAGCGTCAAAGATAGGACACTCAAAGATAGGTCTGAGCACATAGCTCCTCTTTTGTATGATGAGTGTCAAAGATAGGTCTGAGCACATCGCTCCTCTCTTGTATGATGAGTGTCAAAGATAGGTCTGAGCACATCGCTCCTCTCTTATATGGTGAGTGTCAAAGATAGGTTTGAGCACATCGCTCCTCTCTTATATGGTGAGTGTCAAAGATAGGTCCGAGCACATTGCTCCTCTCTTAAATGGTGAGTGTCAAAGATAGGTCTGAGCACATCGCTCCTCTCTTGTATGATGAGTGTCAAAGATAGGTCTGAGCACATAACTCCTCTCCTATATGGTGAGTGTCAAAGATAGGTCTGAGCACATCGCTCCTCTCTAATATGGTGAGTGTCAAAGATAGGTCTGAGCACATCACTCCTCTCTTATATGGTGAGTGTCAAAGATAGGTCTGAGCACATCGCTCCTCTCTTATATGGTGAGTGTCAAAGATAGGTCTGAGCACATAGCTCCTCTCTTATATGGTGAGTGTCAAAGATAGGTCTGAGCACATCGCTCCTCTCTTGAATGGTGAGTGTCAAAGATAGGACACTCAAAGATAGGTCTGAGCACATGGCTCCTCTCTTATATGGTGAGTGTCAAAGATAGGTCTGAGCACATCGCTCCTCTCTTATATGGTGAGTGTCAAAGATAGGTCTGAGCACATCGCTCCTCTCTTATATGGTGAGTGTCAAAGATCTGAGCACATCGCTCCTCTCTTATATGGTGAGTGTCAAGGATAGGTCTGAGCACAACGTACCTCTCTTATATGGTGAGTGTCAAAGATATATGGTGAGTGTCAAAGATAGGTCTGAGCACATCGCTCCTCTCTTATATGGTGAGTGTCAAAGATCTGAGCACATCGCTCCTCTCTTATATGGTGAGTGTCAAGGATAGGTCTGAGCACATCACTCCTCTCTTATATGATGAGTGTCAAAGATTTGAGCACATCACTCCTCTCTTATATGGTGAGTGTCAAAGATTTGAGCACATCGCTCCTCTCTTATATGGTCAGTGTCAAAGATAGGTCTGAGCACATCACTCCTCTCTTATATGATGAGTGTCAAAGATTTAAGCACATCGCTCCTCTCTTATATGGTGAGTGTCAAAGACGTTGATGTATAATGCTTCAGTGCCCCCAGGGAATACATGAAATAAACTGCCTTGCCTGTGCTCACACCTATCTTTGACACTCACCATATAAGATGTGCTCACACCTATCTTTGACACTCACCATATAAGATGTGCTCAGACCTATCTTTGACACTCACCATATAAGAGAGGAGTGATTTGTTCAGACCTATCTTTGACACTCACCATATAAGAGAGGAGCGATGTGCTCAGACCTATCTTTGACACTCACCATATAAGAGAGGAGCGATGTGCTCAGACCTATCTTTGACACTCACCATATAAGAGAGGAGCGATGTGCTCAGACCTATCTTTGACACTCATCATATAAGAGAGGAGCGATGTGCTCAGACCTATCTTTGACACTCACCATATAAGAGAGGAGTGATGTGTTCAGACCTATCTTTGAGCACATCACTCCTCTCTTATATGATGAGCGTCAAAGATTTGAGCACATCGCTCCTCTCTTATATGGTGAGTGTCAAAGGTAGGTCTGAGCACATCGCTCCTCTCTTGAATGGTGAGTGTCAAAGATAGGACACTCAAAGATAGGTCTGAGCACATAGCTCCTCTCTTATATGGTGAGTGTCAAAGATAGGTCTGAGCACATCGCTCCTCTCTTATATGGTGAGTGTCAAAGATAGGTCTGAGCACATCGCTCCTCTCTCGTATGGTGAGTATCAAAGATAGGACACTCAAAGATAGGTCTGAGCACATCGCTCCTCTCTTATATGGTGAGTGTCAAAGATAGGTCTGAGCACATCGCTCCTCTCTTATATGATGAGTGTCAAAGATTTGAGCACATCACTCCTCTCTTATATGATGAGTGTCAAAGATTTGAGCACACCACTCCTCTCTTATATGGTGAGTGTCAAAGATATGAGCACATCGCTCCTCTCTTATATGGTGAGTGTCAAAGATAGGTCTGAGCACATCGCTCCTCTCTTGTATGGTGAATGTCAAAGACATTGATGTATGATGTTTCCATGCCCCCAGGGAACACATGAAATAAACTGCCTTGCCTTGCCTTGCCAACCTCTCCTCTGGCTCATTCTCTCACAAAGAATAATGCACAAAAATCAACACACATTTGTTACAAATGCATAACCAGTTCTGCCCCCTTCCTATCTTTGCGACAACCTTCACCTCCATCTACGCCTTATCCAGCTCTCCAAATTCAGTCTGTTTCTGCATATCCAGATTCAGCGTTCACTATCGGCTGCCTCTGGCCCTTACACTTTGACCCAGCTTCCTAATTCGCTTTGTCAAAAGCTTACAGTGAGTTCCTTCCTTAAAATAAGCATTTTTTCTCACTAATCCTCCTGTCTGCAGTTTTTTTTTTCTCTAACTTTTCATGTACATGTATTTAGAAATTTTCTTTACTTTGATTCCCTTTGAGTCAGAATCATGCATGTGTGTGACTCATCTTTGCACGAGATGCAGTGCTGTATAAACACATCTATTATTATTACCACTTATAAAAAAAAAATAGAGGTTTCTGCAAATACCATTCAAACTCGGCTTTCTACACACAGTAGAAAAATCAGACTCATTGTTTGACAATTATGTAGAACAATGCACAAGACAACAAAGAAAACTTCACAGACCAACAACAAATCACAAACGGGCACACTGCTGCATGTATAATTGAACAAAGACAGTATGCGCAATGTTTGAACAGGTGTTTATTTCATTGTTAGAACCTGCAAATGAACCATGACACAGCACTTCATGTCATGAACGAAATCATATCTTCACACACACACACACGTACACAGCATGCTCGTAAAATTAGGCTAGACAAGTACGTTTCTTCAAACACATCATGGACCAAAAAAGGAGTAAAACATGAAAAGTTGATGAAACTTCATATACGAATAATGTACATAAAACAGTGTGGAAAGATGAACAGCCTGATGAACAGTCTTTCACACACATAACCATGGACATAACGTCTCAATTACAACCATGCATACCACAGACAAAAACAACAACAAAACAATAGTTCAAACAAACAAATACATGTCATACCCCCTTCCCAAAACCCCACTTCCATGAACAGTGTTAATTACAGTGAAGTACAGATTAAACTGGAAGGACAGAAGAGAGGAGAAAGGGCAAGAAATGTGGACACATCTCAGTCCTGTAACTGCAACGTTTCCCAGGATGGAACAGATCAGACTGTCATGAACACGTCAAAACAGTCTGTGTCAACGGTCACACCGGTCACTGCTTTGATACAATGGACACACAGGTACCCACTGCCTCGATACACAATTGACGCACCTTAACCACTGCCATGACACAACTGACACACAGGTAACCACTAACTTGGTACACAACTGACACACAGGTAACCACTGCCATGACACAATTGACACACCTTAACCACTGCCATGACACAACTGACACACAGGTAACCACTACCTTGATACACAACTGACACACAGGTAACCACTACCCTGATACACAACTGACACACAGGTAACCACTGCCATGACACAACTGACACACAGGTAACCACTACCCTGATACACAACTGACACACAGGTAACCACTGCCATGACACAACTGACACACAGGTAACCACTACCTTGATACACAACTGACACACAGGTAACCACTGCCTTGACATAATGAACACACAGGTAACCACTGCCTTGATACACAACTGACATTCAAGTAACCACTACCTTGACACAACTGACACACAGATAACCACTGCCTTGAAACAACTGACACAGTCATATGGTGACATTTTCAAATCATACACATTCATACCATTTCACGCAGTAGTCACAACAGTATAGTAACCACATGACTTACAACAGTGATCATACAGCAATAGCCAGTTTAAAAAACACACACAAAAAACACACATGACTACTGTGATCATGGAACTTTACATAGTGATCATGAACTTGAACAAAAAAACTACTGGTGAACTTCACACAGTAATTAACATCAACAACACTTCTTAAGTATGGCCTGAACATGTGATCTGGAATTAATGGCAAGGGCATGAAATCTTTCTGTTACATGTTCACTCAATGCTAAAAACTGCTATAACTTGCACTTGAAAGGTACTTACATGACCATCTTGTTTTTTTTGTTTTTGTTTGTTTTGTTTTTTGAAGTGTTTTTCCTCCACATTCACAGATTCTCAGGAAACCACAGAGAATTATTCTACCAGTGTTATCAAAAAGAGATTTTGAATTTGTCTGCCAAGCACAGAGAAATAGTTTGCCAACCTCAAACACTTCAAACTGGTCACCCACAGACAGACTGAAAGTCATCCCCTTTCACTGTCAGTGATATCAACCATCTTTACCCTGCAAGCACCTTGACCCTTGACCCCTCTGGTATACACACTAACACCCCCTCCAATCCCTCCCCTCCCCCCCCCCCCCAACCTCTGAACAGCATGAACGTTTTTTATTTTCCCTAACACAACGCAGAGAACACACATAGTAACAACACAACACAGCTAACACACATCATAACAAACAACACACCACGGCTAACACACATCATAACAAACAACACACCACAGCTGACACACATCATAACAAACAACACACCACAGCTAACACACATCATAACAAACAACACACCACAGCTAACACACATCATAACAAACAACACACCACAGCTAACACACATCATAACAAACAACACACCACAGCTAACACACATCATAATACACAACACACCACAGCTAACACATCATAACAAACAACACACCACAGCGAGAACACATCATAGCAAACAACACACCACAGCTATCACACATCATAACAAACACACCACAGCTAACACATAACAAACAACACACCACAGCTGACACACGTCATAACAAACAACACACCACAGCTGACACATGTCATAACAAACAACACACCACAGCTAACACAAACCATAACAAACAACACACCACAGCTAACACACATCATAACAAACAACACACCACAGCTAACACACATCACAACAAACAACACACCACAGTGAGAACACATCATAGCAAACAACACACCACAGTGAACATACATCATAACAAACAACACATCATAGCAAACAACACACCACAGTGAACATACATCATAACAAACAACACAACATACATCACAACACAGCTACCACATAAGAAACCACACAGCTAACTGATCAACAAACAACACAGCCAACACACATCTTAACAGCTTCAACAATCGTGATCATCCATTTCTCATCCCCCTCCCATCTTCTTAAAAGAAAAAAGGGAAGAAAAAAAAAGAGAAGAAAAAAAAACCCCCAACAAAACAAACAAAAAAACCCCATCAAAACATTGACACACATTCTGAAAGACTTATTTCTTCCGAAGTGATGTGTCCACATGGCACAGATACTCTGCCTGTCTTGTCTACTGGATGATATTCTTGGTATATCATACACTGATCATATCAACAACAACATCTTTCATTGACTGGAGAGTACAATACGCAGATCTGCATCCACACTTGCCCGCCTCCCCCCCCCTCTCCCTCACACACACACTATCTCTCCCACTTGCCCCCCCTACCCCTCTCCCTCTCTCTCTCTCACACACTATCTCTTTCTCTGTGGAGATTTGGCCACTTGGCTGTGCTTGAACCTCTTTCTTGCTAGCTCTCATTTTCTCTCTCTCTCTCTCTAACTCATCAGCTTGCTGTATCCAGCAGAAAATGCCAATAATGCACACAGGAAGAGTGTTTCATGCCGCTCTGCTTCTCAGAGTGAAATCCCTCAGAGCGCAAGAGCAATGCTGGCTGATGCCACTGATCATCCCTGGTTGCAGAGTTCTGTCTCTATTTTCTTTTCTGGTCATGTCATTTCAGGTCGAACAGTGGTCATGTTCGGTCCCCTAGAACTTCAAGAAGCTGATAACAAACTCCTTATACCCACAGTGAAAGACACACACACACACACACACACACAATTTCATAGGAGAACACAGTGATAACAGAAGAAGAAGAAAAAAAGATGCATTTCTTTGGGGAATCCACCACCACGTCAGAACACATCACACTTGTCAAGTGATTCAACTGTTGGAGGAAAGGACAGCCTCCACACACACACACACATTCACTCTCACCAGCTGGACATTTGAAGTAGTAGTATTGGTCACAATAATTACTGCCAGAAGAGAAATAATAATAATAATAAAAAAAGAATCCCATGGTCCCCCCCATTCAATCAACAGTGGATTGACGGGTGCAACAGCCAAGTGGTTTAAGCACTGGACTTTCAATCTGAGGGTCACCCACAGGATGCTGCAATATCACTATGAATATGCCTGAAGTATCACCATGATGATGCTTGTAATATCACGATGACCATGCTTGTAGTGTCATCACCATGACCGAACTGTTAATATCAGCATGATGACAGGGATGCTCATTATACTTTACAGCCTGGGCAACGTGTTGTGCTGTGTGGCCACACACTGTGTGTGTGTGTGTCACTGTAATGCTGCAGACAGCCATGCGTGCAGTACACACATCACTACAATCACAGGGAGAGACGCACACACCACCCCACCACACCCTACTGCAGTGTGCCAGAGTTTTCCACTGTCAATATGTACAACAATCACTGGGACAATTAGCTACACACACACACACACACACACACACACACCAGTCTACAATCACGTGAAATACACGCACACACGGACACAGATCAGTCTGCAGTCATGCAAAACACACACACACACACACACACACACACACACACACACACAGAGGGACTAGACATGTTGCACACAGGAGGGGGTGTGGGAGGAGAGAGGAGCCAATGAAGGATGGGAGTATAGTAAGTGATGGACAGAAGTGTGTGCTGTGATGAACACAACACACCAGCACTGCAAATAATGACACAGTACAAGGGTGAATACAGACCCCACACACACACCCCTCCACCCCGACACACACACACACAATGGCATTGGAGGCAAGGGATGGCGGTGCTGTGCTCTGATGAATTCACAGGGAAGGACGCCTCATGCTGACCAGTAACCCCCAGTACTGAAGGACACACTGGAGGTATATCGCTTCACCCAGGGGGAAAAAGGGTGGGGTGGAGTGCAAGGAAGGGACGCTGGAAGTCAGCCCATCAGAGAAACCACGTCACACAAACTGTCAGGGGTTGGGAGGTGTGTGGGAGGGTGGGGAGTGGTAGGGGAGGTAGAGACAAGTCACAACCAGGTCACTGGGGGAGGAGGGATGGTCAGAGGTCAAGAAATAATAAGGGCACCAGGGGTGGAGGGTCAGAGGCAGTCCAGACATAACTAGGTCACTGGGGCTCTAGGGTCAGGGGTCAGTCAAAACTAGGGCATGGGGGGTGGAGGGATGGTCAATATATAACTAGGATGATTGGGGCGGAGGGTCAGGGGTCATTTAGGACGTAGCAAGGGCATGAGGGGTGGAGGGTCTGAGGGCAGTCTAAACAAATCAAGGTCACTCCAGGTTGAGGTTCATAGGTCAGTCAAGACATAAGGTCACTGGGGGAGGAGGGAGGGTCAGATGTCAGTCAAAACAAAACAAGGTCACTCCTGGTTGAGGTTCATAGGTCAGTCAAGACATAACAAGGTCACTGGGGGAGGAGGGAGGTTCACAGGTCAGTCAAAACATAACAAGGTCACTGGAGTTGGAGGGTCAAGGATCAGTCAAGACATAACTAGGTCACTCGGGGGTGGAGGGTGAAGGTCAGAGAGGAGGGGCAGTGCATTTATGTGAAAATGTTAAAACAAACTAAAGAAAACTGCATGCATACATGCAGTATTCCTCTTCTAACTCCATCACAACCCCAACAGGGAGCTAGGGACTGAATGAGTGTGTTGACAGCAACATTATGTACAGTACTGCAAACAAGAGGATGGTAACAATGCACAGAAATTCATATGGGAGGTGGGGGGGGGGGGGAAAAAAAAAGGGGTGGGGGGGGGGAGGGCAGTGAGTATGGATGGGGGCTTGATCAACCTACATGTGCACCAGAGACAAGAGTGGAATGATATGTACACTATGAATGCTGGTGTAGTCTTCAACAAACACACACACACTCTCTCTCTCTCGCTCACAATGTGCAGTGGCAACAAGTGCTGGTGGGCTTATGAATGACAAATCATCAAGTTGGGGGCATTCTGAACACACTTCATCACAGGGCCGCTATTCCCTCCCTTTTGTTTGTTCAAGTTTCCTCCCCTTACATCCACTGTCGTCTCAGGGTACAGAATTCTCTCCTTCCTCCCCTGCACGAACGATCTGCCTCTCAATCACACTGACAGCTAGCATTCCTTTCCTGCTCTCTTCTTACTTTTTTTTTTCTTTTTTTTTTTTCCTTTTTCTTTTTTTTTCTTTTCTTTTCCTGCCGTCCAGTTTGAGAGAAAGAAAGACAGGATATGTCATCACACTATTCACATGTCAGTACTGTTATACATATTATGCCACTGGAATTGGTCATATTATGCAATAATCACTCACAAACACACACAGAGTATCAGTACAATTCTAAAAAGATTCACAGAGTTTACAAGAATGTCATAACATTGCCCAGTACATCACACACCTTCCTTTATTCCATACACACCCAAGCGCATGTGAGTATAGATTTTCAGAGAATACACACACGCACAGACTCTTTCTATCTAGCATAATACATTCTCTCTCTCTCTCTCTCTCACATACACACACACAATCACACCTTCTCTCTATCACAATACTCTCTCTCTCACAATAATCTCTCTCTTTATCTCACTTGCACACACACACACACACTGTTTCTCTCTATCATAATACATTATCTTTCTCTATCTCACTCACACACACACACAGAGCAGCCTACTGTGCCGTGGAGGCGGCCAGAATGGGGGGCGAGGGGCGACGACGACGACGAAAGCTGAGGCTGGGGCTGCGACTCAAACTCCTGAAGCGTGACCTTGACCCTGACCTTGACCTGGAGGAGTATTCGCTGCTGGAGGAGGAAGGGGGGGTGGGTCGGTAGTAGGGCACAGGGCGCTTGCGTGCACTGCAAGACAACCAACACCAACCTTCAGTTTGCGGTTCCCCCCCCCACCCCCCCACCCCCCCACTGTGCTCTTCTGACTGATTTCAACAGTCCTGGTTCCTCTCTCCACTAGTTACTCTGAGAGAAATTTGCGCTCAGACTCAGATTTTTAGATTTAAAAAAAAAAAAAAAAAGAAGATAAAAGTCATAACTGTTTCTTTTAATTATCATTATCTTTTAAAATGAGGTCACAATGTAATTTCTCATGTGTGATAATAAAGAACGCTAGACTTATTCAATTTTGGCCATAGCCCCATGTGAACAACAACATAATTGACATGTCAAAATAAATGATAAACATAATATGAGCAAAGCAACTTCTTTTAAAATGAGGCCACAATGTAATTTCCCATGTGAGATAATAAAAGAACACTTGACTTATTCAATTACGGTCTATGAACATGGGACAATAACATAATTTACATCACATGTCATAATACATGGTAACATGAGCAAAGCAACTTCTTCCATTACCAACTCTCTCTTTCTCTCTCCCCTAACTACTCTGAGAAAGACTCAGACTCAGATTTGCTCAGATGATTTATTCAGTTAAGGCCATAGACCCATATGGACAGGAAACAACAACAGAATTTGCACGTGTCATTGTAAATGATATTATCATAAATAGTGAAATTCTTCCATAACCAAGTATCACCAAAATTAAGTGACAAGTGTCTCTCTCTTGCAGTTGAAATAGAGAAAGAGAGAGAGAAGAGAGAGACAGAGAGAGAGACAGAGACAGAGAGAAGAACCCACATGCATTGCAAGGCAACACACCAGGGCTTATCTTTCTTGATATATTCTTGATCAGGACTGTGTGTGTGTGCGAATGTGCATGTGTGTGTTTACACAAACTCTTAATGCAAATTTTGGTAATCAAACAGCAATGGCAGACACCATGCTAACCGTGCACAATTTATTTTTCAAGTGTCTTTTCAACCTAACCTTTGCACTGCTAACTCTACACCACAAACATGTTCATTATTTCTCACAACGATGACTGTGGCTGTATAACGAAGACAGTAGGGGAGGATTCATGTTTTAGCTATCATTCAAACATATGAACAATACCATTCAAGCTGAACAAGAAAACACAGTGTTAAAAAAAAATGAACAAGAGCAGCTCACCTTCTGCCCCTGAAGAACCCACATCACACAGACTGCAGCTGACAATCCACACACACACACACACACACAAGGACTGAAGACACCACACGGTCCACACCACACCATTATATATCCACCCCCGCAGCTTCTGAGCTAACCATCTCCAGCCTGGTCTTTTGAAGGCATGATCAACACGTGTGTGAGTGTATAAATCTCTGTGCACAGTTAATCAATCACTTTAACTGTCTGAAACAAGAGTACAGAAATTCACTTTCAGGCTTGTACTGCTATTGTATTGCACTGTGTTTGCACTGTACTGTATTGCTGTTTTGTCACAACAGATTTCTGAGTGTGAAACTCGGGCTGTCCTTCCATGGAATGCTGCCACAAAACTGATGTGAATGCATTTGTGTCCATACACACACACACACACAAATATATATATATATATATATTTATATGAATGCCCATGTGCATGTCCACTTGAACATTTATACAGACATGTGTGAGAGCCAGCCCATGTTGTTATACACAATGACGTGGGTTGTATGTGTTCCATCTATGTCAATGTCAGTAAATGACAAGGTCCTCATGTTTGTGTGTCATTTCCCTCATTGTATCTATCCCACCTCTATCACATAGCTGTACTCCACCCGCTCCAACACAACCACAATGCACTGTCAACAGTCTGGAGTTATGTTGGGCAAGACACTGCATTATAATCAAATTCTCACTCAGATAGCCCTGACAGTAGTTGCCCCCCTCTTCTGTTCTGATGGTCACTGTCGGACACAACAGACCATCAAACATACATACACAGCACAAGATATCATCTGGTATCAACATCACACAGTCTCAACATCATAGGTCATTCTTGCGTACATTCACACACATCAAGCAGCTCATGCTGTTTTGCCACACCCCATAAAAGCACTTGTCCCCCTTAGCATACACAAGCATACAACCAATGTGCACATGTTACACAGAGGGCCCCACAAAGCCAAGCAAAAATCACCACCCAAAAAAGCATGCACAGCACACAGCCGTCGACTCTGAAAATGTTATTCTAGGAGGGGCGGTAAAGTCACCAGTGCGATGAGCATGCCCTTCATGCACAGCATTCACACACCTCCTTACAGCAGTCAGAAGCCTTCAGCCCTGACCTGGGCACACATCCACCCATCAACTGGGCTTCACTTGATCACATCAAGGAGCTACTCTGCAATGTCTGGTTACATCTTGGAGTGACGATGTAATTTTTGGTTAGATCCAGGAGTTAATCTGCAATCTTATTCTGCAATGTTTGGTTAGATCAATGAGTTACTCTGCAGTGTTTGTTCAGATCAAGGAGTTACTTTGCAATCTCACTCTGCAATGTTTGGTTACATGAAGGAGTTACTCTGCAATGTTTGGTGACATGAAGGAATTACTCTGCAGTGTTTGTTCAGATCAAGGAGTTACTTTGCAATCTCACTCTGCAATGTCTGTTACATGAAGGAGTTACTCTGCAATGTTTGGTAACATGAAGGAATTACTCTGCAGTGTTTGTTCAGATCAAGGAGTTACTTTGCAATCTTACTCTGCAATGTTTGGTTACTTCAAGGAGTTACTCTGCAATGTTTGGTTACAAGGAGGAGTCACTCTGTAATGTTTGTTCAGATTAAAGAGCTACACTGCAGTCTCACTCTGCAACGTTTGGTTCCATCAAGGAGTTGCTCTGCAATCTCACTCTGCAACGTTTGGTTCCATCAAGGAGTTGCTCTGCAATCTTACTCTGCAACGTTTGGTTTCATCAAGGAGTTGCTCTGCAATCTTACTCTACAATGTTTGGTTTTTGTCAAGGAGTTGTTCTGCAATCTTACTCTGCAACGTTTGGTTCCATCAAGGAGCTGCTCTGCAATCTCACTCTACAACGTTTGGTTTTATCAAGGAGTTGCTCTGCAATCTTACTCTGCAACGTTTGGTTTCATCAAGGAGCTGCTCTGCAATCTTTCTCTGCAATGTTTGGTTTCATCATGGAGTTGCTCTGCAATCTTACTATGCAATGTTTGGTTTCATCAAAGAGTTGCTCTGCAATCTTACTCTGCAATGTTTGGTTTCATCAAAGAGTTGCTCTGCAATCTTACTCTACAATGGCTGGTTCCATCAAGGAGCTGCTCTGCAATCTTACTCTGCAACGTTTGGTTTCATCAAGGAGTTGCTCTGCAATCTTACTCTACAATGGTTGGTTCCATCAAGGAGTTGCTCTGCAATCTTACTCTACAATGTTTGGTTCCATCAAGGAGTTGCTCTGCAATCTTACTCTGCAATGTTTGGTTCCATCAAGGAGTTGCTCTGCAATCTCACTCTGCAATGTTTGGTTTCATCATGGAGTTTCTCTGCAATCTTACTATGCAATGTTTGGTTCCATCAAGGAGTTGCTCTGCAATCTTACTATGCAATGTTTGGTTCCTAGTTGCTCTGCAGTCTTACTCTACAATGTTTGGTTCCGTCAAGGAGTTGCTCTGCAATCTTACTCTACAACGTTTGGTTCCATCAAGGAGCTGCTCTGCAATCTTACTCTGCAGTGTTTGTTCAGATCAAGGAGTTACTTTGCAATCTTACTCTGCAATGTTTGGTTACTTCAAGGAGTTACTCTGCAATGTTTGGTTACAAGGAGGAGTCACTCTGTAATGTTTGTTCAGATTAAAGAGCTACACTGCAATCTTACTCTGCAACGTTTGGTTCCATCAAGGAGTTGCTCTGCAATCTTACTCTGCAACGTTTGGTTCCATCAAGGAGTTGCTCTGCAATCTTACTCTGCAACGTTTGGTTCCATCAAGGAGTTGCTCTGCAATCTTACTATGCAATGTTTGGTTCCATCAAGGAGTTGCTCTGCAATCTTACTATGCAATGTTTGGTTCCTAGTTGCTCTGCAATCTTACTCTACAACGTTTGGTTCCGTCAAGGAGTTGCTCTGCAATCTTACTATGCAATGTTTGGTTCCATCAAGGAGTTGCTCTGCAATCTCACTCTACAACGTTTGGTTTCATTAAGGAGTTGCTCTGCAATCTTACTCTGCAATGTTTGGTTCCATCAAGGAGTTGCTCTGCAATCTTACTCTGCAATGTTTGGTTCCATCAAGGAGTTGCTCTGCAATCTTACTCTACAATGGTTGGTTCCATCAAGGAGCTGCTCTGCAATCTTACTATGCAACGTTTGGTCAGATCATCAAGGAGGGACATGACTGTTCTACAGATCTGACAGTTTCAGATTGTCCTCAAAGTTTCATTTCCCTCTGTCACACCCATGTCAGCGGCAGGGTGCAGTGTGTGTCGGGACGAAGGAGTGTGGGCAGACAGTGGGTCTGTCCTGTCCTGTTTCACTTTCTCTGGGAGGCGTAACTGTGTTCGGACAAATCCACACATGCCACACCACATCTGCTAGGCTGATGCTTGACCAGCAGCGTAACCCAACGCGCTTTGTCAGGCCTTGAGTGCATGCATGTTGTATTTGTGTGCCTATCGGCGTGGATTTCTTGTACAGAATTTTGCCAGAGGACAACACTTTCACTGTCACAGGTTCTTTCTCAGTGTGCCAAGTACACGCTGCAAACAGGACCTCCACTTTTCATCTCATCCGAATGACTAGACGCTCAGTTTAATTTTACAGTCAAAGTTGGGAGAAAGGGCGAGAGCAGGATTCGAACCCAGACCCTAACAGACACTGTATTGGTAGACAAGCATCCACAGAGAACACCCCAGGCTTCAGGACAGAATAGACAAGACAGGTAGGTCTCTTAACGCGTCATTGACGAATACCCCTTCCTGCTGCACATGCTTACTCCCTCTGTGTTTGTGGGCTGCAACTCCCACGTTCAGTTGTATGTACGTGTAGGCTTTAAACTTATGACAATTTTATCCTGCCATGTTGGCAGTCATACTCCATTTTCAGGGATAGGCATGCTGGGTATGTTTCTTGTTTCAATAGCCCACTGAGCACTGACATGGGTAACAGGATCCTTAATGTGTGTGTTCGCTGTTCTGCATGTGTATACGTACAAAGGAGGGGTTCAGGCACAAAAAATCTTGCACATATTCTGACCTGGGAGACTGGAAAAATCTCCACTCTTAACCCACCAGGTGTGCCAAAACTGGGGATGGAACTCGGGGAAACTCGAGTGAGAATCCAGCTACCCATTTGGCCCTGCACCCATCGAAAGCAAGGGCAAGAGTGGCAGGTCTCTTTACAGGTCACTGACAACACCTCCTCTTGCTACACATGCAACAATATTCTCAAACCAAGAGACAGGTGCTAAAGTGTCAGGCAGATGTATGATATCCACTGCCAAGGGACTGCAGAATGACTGGCAGCAAGCTCTGTCCTCATTGGTCAATTCTTTAACATGACTGGCAGCAAGCTATTTCCTTATTGGTCAAGTCTTTAACATGACTGGCAGCAAGCTCTTTCCTTATTGGTCAAGTCTTTAACATGACTGGCAGCAAGCTATTTCCTTATTGGTCACTTCTTAAACATGACTGGCAGCAAGCTCTTTTCTTATCGGTCAATTCTTTAACATGAATGGCAACAAGCTCTTTCCTTATTGGTCAATTCTTTAACATGAATGGCAACAAACTCTTTCCTTATTGGTCAATTCTTTAACATGAATGGCAACAAACTCTTTCCTTATCGGTCAATTCTTTGTCAATTCTTTAACATGAATGGCAACAAACTCTTTCCTTATTGCTCAATTCTTTAACATGAATGGCAACAAGCTCTTTCCTTATTGGTCAATTCCTTGAATCAACATGATTGACAGCAATCTCTTTATCCATCAATACTGCCAACACAAATGACAGGAGGATCTGTCAATCCTTTTTCACCGGTCCCTTTATTCAACCACCAAGTTTGGGTTCATTCTCTCTTACTGTAATTTTGTAAAGCATGCATCACCATTCAGTTCAAAGAGAAGAACATGGAAGTTTGGTACTGTGTACGTTCCCGTTCAGAGTGAAGCCAAGCTATGGACGCAGTGGCGAGGGACTCCTCCCTTACAGCCACTGTGCTTGAGAACTACCATGCACCGGGTTAGTGGGTCAGCCTCGCAAACACACTGCTGTTAGTGCTGTCAACCAAAGGTCTTGGCCATCACCACCAGAATCAACGGCACTGAGCACTGTCTGACAAATCAAAGGCAACAGCCGCTCCTGTTAGGATCAAAAGCATTCGGGCACTTGAGGTTAGAATCAAAGGCATTGGGCATCAGTGTTATAATCTAAATCGTAATCAACTTTAGTAAGGGGTGGGGAAGAGAAGAAGCTTCAAGGAGCAATACCATGAGATCTGGAAGAACCTAATATCGGCTCCTGCGTCGCCGTGATGAGTAATAGGGTGACGGTGAACGGGACGGAGATCGAGACCGTCTACGGGAATAAGAGCGGGATCGACGCCCCCAGTGTCTGGAGGATCGGTGTCGGGATCTGGACCTGGACCTGGACCTGGATCTAACGCCATGGCAACAAAAAGAACAAAAAAAAAAAGAAAAAAAAGACACAACATAAAAACAACAAAATAGGTACCAACAACATAATAATAATTTAAAAAAGCAACAAAATAGGTACTAACAACGTGAAAAACAACAACAAAATAGGCACTAACAACATCAAAACAAACTGAAAAGCCGCTCCAAGGACACAAGAGCCACAGTGCAGGGCCTGGAAAACCGAGCACACAGCCCTTAAATGTGCTGGTACAAGTCATTCCATTACCACCCTTATCACAACGTGGGCATCTTTCACCTCCCTTTCCCTCCTTCATTCACAAAGTCCTCCTAAAAAATTAAAAAGAAATAAAAAAAAAAAGAATAAAAAAAAAAGAAGGTCAAACACAACTGTCAAATGTCCAGCAACGTCCCCTTTCATCTAAAATTACCACTAAACTAATAATCAATGTTACATCCATGCTTGAAAATTGTCCCCACCCTTTTTTTTTTCCAGTTTACTTTGGAAAAGTCCGTCAGACATGCGACATAACATGACTACAAAAGTCTTGCATTCATTTCAGAGCCCAGCAGTGTCACCGATGTTTGAGTGTGGAGACTGGTCAGCCATGTATGTGCTCAGCACGCGGCCCTGTGTGGAGCACATGGATGGGGCCTAAAAGGAGTGCGCGAGCCGTGCGTGTGTGTTTCTAAATGTTGTGGTTTTGTTGTGTGATTTATAATTATGAAGTAATTGTGAATGCGAGATCGCAAGCTTGTAATTTTTTTGGATAGTTTTCGCATGCTACATTCCATATGAATGTTTTTATAAAAATGATTAAAGTGATATATTTGTTTCTTTTAATTCTTCTTCTTTTTTTTAAATTTCTATCTATTCATTTATTCACTTAGATTTTTCACTTAAAAAAAAAATTATCTCTTCATTTATTTTTGAGGAGGTCTTTATTAATCTATTCATCTAATTCATTTATGTATTCATCTATTTTCAAGAAGGTCTTTACTTCTTTAAAAAAAAATAATCTTTTTTAGGAGATCACACTGTGATTTCTCATAAAATATAGTAATCAGTATACATGTACACTTGACACTTTCTGCGACTGCTTCACCTGACCTCAGCAACCTCTTTACGTCCTAACAACTCTAACTGGGGCATCACTGGAAGACAAGCCCAACCTGCTATCCAATTATCAGAACTACAGCCTTCTAAAATCCCCAAACAAACCAAAATAATCAGTAACACAAAGTGACGATGCCACATCTGGGAATACTTAGTCTTGCAGCTCTGAGTATGTCGCACAGTTAAGGACGACACTCACTCTCATTTAGCCTTAGGTGGTGTTCTGCAAGTATCCTTTTTGTCACTGCTAAAAGTCTTTTCAGCGCGGTTCTAACACATGCTCCTCTTTATCGCCATGCTGGTTTGCCCATTAATTTTGTGGCCTTTCAAAATTTCTGATTCTGGCAGAATGCTGGCACATTATATGTGTCTACGCTGTCATTGTAATTGTCTGAAGAAGCCAACTACATGTGAATAAAAAGAAAAAAAAAATTCTGGAACAGAAACACTTTTTTTTTTTTTTTTGGTACTGTGGTGACATTTTTGTTGATTTTCTGGTTTTCTGGAACACATTCTACGGACATAGTAGGATGGCAGACATGCCCGACTGCAGCCATGCATCACTGACAACACTGAAGAGCCTGGTCATGTTTTCCTGGCTACCTCAAATGGGTGGTAATACTGATGACTTGTACCAGGAAAAAAAACAAACAACAAAAAAACCCCACCAAAAAACAACCCAAAAACACACATAAACAAAAACAACACCCCATAAATGCAAAATATTCCGTAAACTTAAAAGTGAAAAGCATTACAATAGCTTGAACTCAAATGCTTACACTGATCATGATCCTGTGATTGACAAACTTAATGCAAACAAATTGAAAGCAATATTACATTTGCAGACAAAGAAAAAAAAAAGTGAGAGAAGAAATTAAAAAAAAAAAAAAAAACCACTTCAGCATGCAGTCATGAATTATCTCTCATAGTGAAACACCACTGGAAACTAACAGCAAACATAGGTCAGACATAAATTCATACCCATCATTGAGTTTTTTTTTTTTCCCATGTTCATCAACAAATCCACTTGCCAGATTTACCAGAACTGAAAGTGGTGGATCCAATTACATTACCAATATAATCAGCTAAAAAATCAAATCATCTTTTTAACTAGATACAATTACACATATATGCTTCTGCAAGTGACAGGGGAAAACAACAGAATGACAACAGCGAAAAAATGATGACAGTGAAAAATCACACACAAACACACACAAACACCCACCCAAACACACACACGTACACACACAAAGACCCACACAACTGCAGAGCACAGACACACACAACAAGCATACACTCCAAGAAGGGGAGCAATAGCAACAAAACAAAACAAGAAAAAAATACCAAACAAAATAAAAACAAAAACAACTTAAGCACAGACACTGTGACAACATGAATCCCTGACAACAAGACCCCACCACCCTTACCCCCCCAGACCACAGGATCCTGTAAGGACAGCACAGTCACACCAACCCCTCACTTCCAACAGGTGGTCAGAACCCTGCCCACACCCACACCCCATGCAGGTGTGGAGGTCCCATCCTAGCCCCCCATGGTTCACCTGGTGATGCGACGTTTATCCAGGTGACTGGGCGACCCTCGACGACGGCGGATGGACGGACTGCGTGACGTCCTGCTGCGACTGCGGCTGTAGCTGCGACTGCGACTGCGGCTGGCCGTCTTGGAGCGTGAGTGAGGGCGCCTGTAGATCCAGGAAGTGATGTGTTGTTACACTGTGGGTCTGCTGCATGTGGTCACACCCCCGACACACACCTCCACCCCCACCTCTCCCCATTGTCTTTTCCAGTGATGCACATCAGTGAGGAGGACACACTCTTGTGCTGTGTCAGTCCCCCTCCCAAAGAGTCAGTCCCCCGCCCAAAAACTCTCCCAAAATCAGTCAGTCCCCCACCAAAAGAATCATTCCCCCTCCCAAAAACTCTCCCAAAGAGTCAGTCCCTCTCCCAAAAACTCTCCCCAAATCAGTCAGTCTCCCTCCCAGTCAGTCAGTCCCCCTTAGAGTCAGTCCCCCTACCAAAGAGTCAGTCCCCGGAGTCAGTCCCCCTACCAAAGAGTCAGTCCCCAGAGTCAGTCCCCCCATCCCTACCAAAGAGTCAGTCCCCAGATTCAGTCCCCCTCCCAAAGAGTCAGTCCCCCTCCGAAAGAGTCAGTCCCCAGAGTCAGTCCCCCTTCCAAAGTGTCAGTCCCCCTCCCAAAGAGTCAGTCCCCCTACCAAAGAGTCAGTCCCCCAGAGTCAGTCCCCCTCCCAAAGAGTCAGTCCCCCAGAGTCAGTCCCCCTCCCAAAGAGTCAGTCCCCCTCCCAAAGAGTCAGTTCCCAGAGTCAGTCCCCCTCCCAAAGAGTCAGTCCCCAGAGTCAGTCCCCCTACCAAAGAGTCAGTCCCCCTCCCAAAGAGTCAGTCCCCCTCCCAAAGAGTCAGTCCCCCTACCAAAGAGTCAGTCCCCCTCCCAAAGAGTCAGTCCCCCTCCCAAAGAGTCAGTCCCCCTACCAAAGAGTCAGTCCCCCTACCAAAGAGTCAGTCCCCCTAAGAGTCAGTCCCCCTCCCAAAGAGTCAGTCCCCCTCCCAAAGAGTCAGTCCCCCTCCCAAAGAGTCAGTCCCCCTCCGAAAGAGTCAGTGCCCCTACCAAAGAGTCAGTCCCCCTACCCCTACCAAAGAGTCAGTCCCCAGAGTCAGTCCCCCTCCCAATAAGTCAGTCCCCAGAGTCAGTCCCCCTCCCAAAGAGTCAGTCCCCCTCCGAAAGAGTCAGTCCCCCTCCAAATGAGTCAGTCCCCCTCCCAATGAGTCAGTCCCCAGAGTCAGTCCCCCCACCCCTCCCAAAGAGTCAGTCCCCAGAGTCAGTCCCCCAGAGTCAGTCCCCAGAGTCAGTCCCCCTCCCAAAGAGTCAGTCCCCCTCCCAAAGAGTCAGTCCCCCTCCCAATGAGTCAGTCCCCAGAGTCAGTCCCCCAGAGTCAGTCCCCCTCCCAATGAGTCAGTCCCCAGAGTCAGTCCCCCTCCCAATGAGTCAGTCCCCATAGTCAGTCCCCCTCCCAAAGAGTCAGTCCCCCTCCCAAAGAGTCAGTCCCCAGAGTCAGTCCCCCTCCCAATGAGTCAGTCCCCCTCTCAAAGAGTCAGTCCCCCCTCCCAAAAAAAGTATAACTAATAAAAAGTTATCATTCCAACTTTTTTTTTTTTTCACTCTATAAAATTCTATACCTCTAACGGGGGGAAAAATATTCTTGAAGCTCCCACCACTTCAAGTCTATCCTAAAAAAAACAAACAAACAAAAAAAACCAACAAAAAAACCAAACTAACAATAAAAAAATAATAATAATAAACAAAAGCAAAACAACCCCTCCCTCCTATCAGAAATCACAGTAACAGCAACTCACCTCCTGTCGGTGCTCCTCGACTTCCTAGACCTGGAGCGAGACTTGGAGCGGGAGCGTTTGGGCGACCTCGACCTCTGACCCCTGTCGTCAGAGGAGTTGTGGGTCTTGGCAGGGGTCGGGGCAGGGCGGGCAGGGGAAGGGGAAGGGGACTTGGGTTTGGGGAGGCTTTTCTTGTCCGCCACTTTGGGTCGCCCGTTGGCCTGTCCATGGGGGTGGTGGTGGTGGTGGTGGTGGTGGTGATGGTTGAGGATCTGGGGGGACAGTTTGCGCGTGGGGGGTGACGCGCTGTGGTGGGGGTCGGGTTTGCCGGCTGGGGGAGATGTCGTCTGGCCGTTGGTCTTCTTGGGTCTGCAACGGAACCACAGGGTCACATATGGCACTTGTTTTTTTTGGTGCTTTTTTTTTTTTTTTTTTTTAAGCACGATGACACAATTTACTGGTGTTCAAGTGCTCTGACAAGCCCCCCTCACTCTTCCTCCTTTTCCCGTCCAAACCAATATTTCTTACCACCTCAGTCATAAGACAGAAGAGAATCAAGTCATCGGCACAGTATGACAAACAGCTTCCCTCCCCGTCAACACGAAAAACAAGAAGAAATATTTCATCTGCACAGTAAGACAGCTTCCCTTCCCACTGCCTCACAGCTCTGATACCCAAATGACGAGACACACCCGGTCAAATAAACATGATGCATCAAGTGCTTTGCTCTTGCATGGCACTGGTTGAGGCTTTTTTTTGTCTTCAAAATTTCAAGACTATTCCAGTCCCTTAAGGGCAAAACCATGTTTTTCCAAGACCTTTCTAGCCCCGGACATGGTTCTCTCATTTTCCCCCAAAGATTTTTCCAGACTTCTGTGACTGTGCAAACCCTGTGTGTTCTGAAACATTTTCCCCAAGACTTTTCCAGACTTCTGTGACTGTACAAACCCTGTGTGTCTGAATCATTTTTCCCAAGACTTTTTCCAGACTTCTGTGACTGTGTGAAACCTGTGTGACTGACTCATTTTTCCCCCAAAGACTTTTCCAGACTTCTGTGACTCTGTACCAACACCTGTGAGATTGAAGTTTCATACCATTACAATACTTTACAGTGTAACACCTTACTCTTCTTCTTCTTCTGCGTTCACTCGTATGCACACGAGTGGGCCTCTACGTGTATGACCGTTTTTACCCCGCCATGTAGGCAGCCACACTCCGTTTTCGGGGGTGTGCATGCTGGGTATGTTCTTGTTTCCATAACCCACCGAACGCTGACATGGATTACAGGATATTTAACGTGCGTATTTGATCTTCTGCTTGCATATACACACGAAGGGGGTTCAGGCACTAGCAGGTCTGCACATATGTTGACCTGGGAGATCGTAAAAATCTCCACCCTTTACCCACCAGGCGCCATCACCGTGATTCGAACCCGGGACCCTCAGATTGACAGTCCAACGCTTTAACCACTCGGCTATTGCGCCCGTCTGTAACACCTTACAACACACCAGTCTTGCCAAAGCACTGACCTGAGGGCGTCTGCCTCAGACGACTGGCTCTGAGTGATCACCGGTGGCGACTTCTGGATCGACAGAGGTTTGCGGCTGTTGGTCACCGCTGGAAGGGTCACGGTTTTCTTTGCGTTTCCTTCGTTTGTCTCCCCCTCGCTGTGAGGAGAGAAGGCAGGGAAAGAATAAAAAAAAAAAAAGAAATTAAAAAAAAAAAATTCAATTGTGCTTTTCCCTAACAGCCAGGAGGCTCAAAGCACATTATAGGAAAAGACACTAAAATGAGTATGGTACCGTAAGGCAGGGTAAAATGATCTAAGCTGATGGTATATAAAAGCAACAAGGCTGCACAAACGAAATTACGCATTAAACTTACATGTAATAACATAATAAAACCAGATGAAAAGTTAAAAAACAACCCAAAAAAACAAAAAAAAAACAAACACAACCCTACCAACTAAACAACTGTAGAATAAACTGGTATAGTCTGTTTCATTCATCACATGAACACCATGTAAAATCAAAGATCACAATACAGTGCGACTGGTTTACAGACCCACCAACCCCTGAACTGACTTAAGAGAAATATTTTCAGCAACAGGAAGGAACATTTTGAAACTGACAGGAATGTTTTCAGAAATGAAAGGACATATTTCTTTTGCAAATCTGATTGCTCCTTTCCTTTTTTCCCCCAGCCTCAGGACAACCTGTGTCTAACACAAACTTGACATGATGGTCATACACGTAAAAGGTTACATATCTATGTGAATGTGTGTGTGGGTGGGTGGTGGTGTGGGGGGGGGTGGGAGGGGGCGGGGGGCGCGGTGAGTGTAGGTGTGCATGACCGAAACCTGATGGAATGACACAGGAAACAAATGATGAGCGCCCAAAGGCAGCTCTCAGTCGGCTCCACCCAGGTAGGCAGCTTACTGCACAAATGACTTCCTATTTGCAAAGCGCTTAGAGCTTGGTCTCCAGGATAGGCGCTATATAAATATCCATATCATCATCATCCTCTTCATCATCATCATGGAGAGAGAGAGAGAGGGAGAGAGAGGGACAGAGAGAGAGAGGTGCAGCGACAGAGAAAGAGAGAGGGAGAATAACGTGACAGCAGCTGAAAACAAGTGCAGGCAAACACAGGTGTATATATAATGCCATATGATGGTGAGTATGACCTGTCAGTGTCTGACTTGCTGTTGGAGTCCCAGCCCGACCCAGAGGAATCTCCACGCCCATGTTTCTTCGACTTCCCCACGCTCCTGAAAAACACGCAGACCTCTTCATGTAACCTTCATGTACACTGACCCTGAAAACACTGCTTCACTTAACCACACTCACCATGAAAACACTGCTTCACTTAACTACACCAACCCTGAAAACACTGCTTCACATAAATACACTGACCCTGGAAAACTGCTTCACTTCACTACACTGACCCTAAAAGCACACCACTTTAGTCAACTACACTGACCCTGAAAACACACCACTTAACTACACTACCCAAAAACATGTCACTTTACGTAACCATATTGATTCTGAAAACACTCTACTTATCTATCAATCCCGTCTTCAATCTGCTCCACATTTCAAGATCTTATCACTAGCCCTATTCCCATCCCCCTCTCTTTCTCTCACAGGTATAACTACTCAAGTCCATATGTTTGATATGCACAATCGCCCACTATTCACACGCTTTTTGTATGGTTGGTGTATGGGATAACCGCCTTAGTATGGTGAACTATTTGAAGCTGAAGTCTCACTGATGTATTTATATACCCACCCTACTCTACCCCAACAACACAACAACATGATTATCTCCAATCTCCTACACACTTCACATTATTTCTCACCGTAATTCTGCCACTCAAATGTATGTTAGCTCTGGCACATACATGTTACCATACGTAGCTTTGTTCCTGCGTATCCTCAAACACAAGTGCACATGTGCGAGTACATGGGCGCGCACACACACACACACACACACACTCATACATGACAATGACTGGACATAAATGAGCCAAACTCTGCTCTCAAACAGTAAACACAAGCTGCTCTGTGTCATGCTGCTCTTCATATAATCACTCACACTGAACTATCATGCAGCTGTTCTGCATCCACAGATTGACAAGCACGTCTCAGTACCATGTGGTGTGGTGGCCTGGTTTTGATGCGTCCCCCTAGGAAGCGAAAGAATCCGAGAGTGCAGGATTTAATGCCACACCCACCAGAATTTTCTCCCCCTCCATTAGACCTTGAGTAGTCTGTCTGAACGCTAAAAACCAAGGTCACATGAGTAGCATGCTCTTGGTGGACATAAGAGAACCTATGGTAAAACAGAGAGTCATCCCCCTGGTGAAACTGTGCCAGAAAACTCCACTCTGACGTACATGTGTGAGCATGTGTGTGTGACTCAGAAGCTTGCCTGAATGATGTAGTAAATGAATGATGGGCGCAAGCTGTCAGTCGCCTCTATTTGGGTGGGCAGATTTTTGTGCAAATGACTCTGAGTCGTTTAAAGCGCTGAAAGTTTGATCTCTGACTGAAGAAAGGCGTTACACAAATGTCAATACTAATAATAATGATACCACTGAGGGCTTCCTCCCCCTCCTGATCCTGCAGGGCTCACCTCCTGTGGTGTTTCTTCTTGCTCTTCTTGTGTTTCCGTGACTCAGACCTGCCAAAGACACCAACACACTGTCAGCCATGGGTCACCCCCACCAGGCCTGCTCCACACCCTCTTCCTTCCCTTCTGCACCCCCCCATTCCCCACACCAGTCTGCCCTGTAAGGGCTGTCCACCCCGCCCACACCTTCCCTCATCACACCCATCCCCCACCAACTCCCGCACACCTTGTAGTCCCTCCCCCTACCTCACAACGCCACACTCACTTCCGTGTTCTGCCCTCTAACACATTCACTCACACCTCTCAACCATACCTTCTTTTATTGCAACTTTACAACCAAACCAACAGACAAAAAGGATAGGGGGGGAAAAAAGGTTGATGTAAAATAATAATGATAATACTAAACGAAAAGGAACATATGAACAATGCTTTTAGGAACAGAAAAAAACATAAAACCTGTAATTGGTTTCTACTTCTATTCATCGCACATAAAATTAACAGACTAGCGATACGTGTATATTATGTACATACTGAGTATAATTCCCCCCCTTTCATCAGTAAACGTTCTACACATCTGTATGGCGACACCCAAGAACATGAAGCATTCGAAACCAAGAAAGCAGGATCCCTGCTTGGCTACTTCAACACTCTATGGCACGCACAATCACACAGTGACATGCTGAATCCAACACAGCAGATGCGCTCTCTCCCCCCCCCCCCCTCCCCCGACACACACACACACCACTGTGCAGTACTAGTCAACAAGGAGAAGGGAACAGGTCAGACAAAATGATGGACATCACCCCCCCCTCCCCCCCCCTCTCCACCCCTATGATCAGACAGGTGGACGGACTGCCTGATTTGATGAATCTACCTTTGATCTGTTTGACTGGTTAAATGACCTTTTTTTCTTTACCTGTGCAAGCTGACCCTTTTCAATCACCGGACAAATAGAGCTGCCAATCTATACAATGTGCCCCTCCATCTACACTATCACTTCCATGTTCTGACCAAAGCTAATCCTCCCATTACTCAAAAACAGCATACCCCCACCCCCCACCCCCCCCAGGGGGGAGGAGGGAATCTATTTCTCTGAAGTTTAACATGTTTTCAGATCAATGTCTACTTAAAAACAACAACAACAACAACAAAAACTTCCTATTTCTCTCAAATTATACAAATAAACGATGTCTGAAAGATATGTCATTCAATAAGTAATAAATCCAAACGTTTCTCTCAAGATTTACACTTGTTCATGTCAATAAAATATATCTGAAGGATACCTCATATAATATTAATAATAATAACAATAATAATCATAATAAATCCCAATGTTTTATTTACATTTTACAGTGGCAAATCCTGCATCCCAACGGATCCAAGCTAAACCTTTTTTCCGCTGACCACCACCTGGTCTGACCTGCCCCCTCTCCTCCTCCCCTCCCCTCCCCCACCCACTTTTCTCTCGTTCTGTACACAACACACGAAAAAGGTAGCAGGAAGAAACAGGTTACTTGGGTACTCATGCCACAAAGAAATGTGATATTAGTTAAAAAAAAAAAAGAAAAAAAAAAAAAAAAAAAAAAAGAAAAAAGAACAAATCTTTTCTTTAAAAGAAAACCATCTTCCTTGTTTTCATTTTCATCAACTTACACACCATGTACTCCAGCCTACAATCTGTTGAAGAAAAAAAAAAAAAAGAAAGAAAAAAAAAAGTCATGTACTTGAGTTTTCTGAAAGACAGCAAGTAAAGATGGTGAGAAAGACAAGTGTAGTAATTCTGCATGATGACAATATAACATGTATAATTATGCACACAGCTACAGCCATTGATTGAAGAAAGAATGAGATCTAACTCCTGCTAGATGTGGCTGGATGAAATAAAAGTGATTACAGCCTGCGTGGCACAAGCCTCAGCTATCACTGATCACCACATGGTATTCATCAGCTTGTTTGGGGATGGGGGGGAGGATTAGGCCAGTGCACGGCATTAGTGGCATCCTCAACACTAGTTAGGGAAAAGGAGGGGGCCAGAAACTGGCAGCAGCATTACATACATACCAGCAAGGTACAGCGTTACAGCAGTATAAGCCAACCATACATAGGACAAAACAAGTCACCCAGTAAGAACAAAGGGTGGAGGAGAGAAAGGTTAAAAAAAAAAAAAAAAAAAAAAAGAACAAGGAGACCAGAGGGAGAGAGAGAAAGAAGAAGAAGAGATACTAAATGAGTCAGCAAGGTGCTTGGTCTGCTACCTGGTGCTTACCTGGGGCGGTGGTTTCAATCAACTTTGAGTGGGTGGCAGTAAGTGAGAAATGACAACAGTGGTATTATCAGTCAGTAGTTTGAAACGATTTGGTGATGGACACGCACACACACACATACACACACACACAGATAAACAGCAAACACAGGCTAACACATGGATCAGAGGCAAAAGGCAAACATGGCTCTAAAGGACATGGTGCACACACACACACACAGGGGTGAGCAGCACGCATGCTGTTAGACAGCTCTGTATACATGTGAGCATTGTGTGTATGTGTGGGTGGGTGGGGGAGGGCGGTGGGGTCTGCTGCTGACACATCTTCTGCATGGACATCTATTTGTCTCTACTTTTCCTTCATCTGTCTATTTCTCCTTTCCCTCCATTTTCCAGAGAGATATTTCTCAGTGGTCTCACAGAAATGGCACAGGGATTCAATGACTCGTTTCCGAAAGATGACGTTGGGCCTCTCTGCAAGTCAATGCAGTCAGTGGAGTGACGGCCTAGAGGTAACGCGTCCGCCTAGGAAGCGAGAGAGAGTCTGAGCGCGCTGGTTTGAATCACGGCTCGGCCGCCGATATTTTCCCCCCCTCCACTAGACCTTGAGTGGTGGTCTGGACGCTAGTCATTTGGATGAGACAATAAACCGAGGTCCCGTGTGCAGCATGCACTTAGTGCACGTAAAAGAACCCACGGCAACAAAAGGGTTGTTCCTGGCAAAATTCTGTAGAAAAATCCACTTCGATAGGAAAAACAAATAAAACTGCACGCAGGAAAAAATACAAAAAAAAAAGGGTGGCGCTGTAGTATAGCGACACGCTCTCCCTGGGGAGAGCAGCCCGAATTTCACACAGAGAAATCTGTTGTGATAAAAAGAAATACAAAAACAAAAACAAAGCAATGATACAGTGACTGAATGACTCAGTCAATGAATGATGTGCGCCCAAAGGCAGCTCCCAGTCGGCTCTACCCAGGTAGCCAGCCTGTTGTGCAAATGACTCCACAAATTTGTACAGAACTTAGAGCTTGGTCCCTGACTGAGAATAGGTGCTGGATAAGTATCTATATCATCATCATCTGCTGCTCATGGTCTGGTCCATATCTACCACTGAATCAGCCCACAAGAAACCTGTGATCCGTTTTATTTATGTTTTTTTTCCCACAACGATGATTTTTGTGTGTGTGTTTTTTCTTTTTTTTTTCACAAATGTCTTTTCTGCCGTTTTTAGATTTGGTGATGCTCCTTTCTATGTTGCTGCCAATAGTTTTCACAAGTTTTGGAACTTTTGCCACTTTCAAATCACGTTGCCCAAAGTGAAAACAGTCCCTCGAGGTCTAACATGTCCAGTGCCAAAGATTCCTCCTCCACTTTTCCTGCAGAAGGTATGGGAGGGGATGGGGGTGTGGGATGGGGTGGGGGAAGGGATGTTGCTCTCCAGCAGTATGTCCATGGAGAAGAGGTGAGACAGCAAGCAGCCCCCCACCAGGTGTTAGTGTCTACGTGGATCAGCCTAGATCAGCCTGTCCTCAACTCAGCCACATTCCCACCAATTCCTTCCTTTCACCCTCACCTCACACCTCCTGCTTCGTTCTAGATGCATGGAAAACACTATCATGTGCGCATACCCCACATGTATAATTAACATCGCGCACATACCTGAACCTGCACGCATGCAGGCATGGACCCATGCACACATGCACACACACACACTCAAATTCAACATGTACACAATAACTAGTGATTTGAACAGTTAAAAAAAAAGAAAAGAAAAGAAGTCAAATAACTTTTTTTTTATGTACTGTACATCAAGCCAAGCAAGCAACCCTGGCAGCTTGTCAATACCATCACCATGATAACATGTTCCCAGAGTACATGAACTAAACAGCATGATGACTAGCACTGCAGACCTGACTGAGGTGACAGGCCTGCAGGATACATACACCTGAAGCTGTTCCATTCAACCCCCTGCAGAATGTGTGGCCCTCACAACAAAGCTGCCTCAACACTTTTCCTCAACACTACAAAGCAGGCTACGTCGTTTCACTTGGACAGGCCCATGATTGTGACTTTTTATTGGAAGCCAAGTTCCACATCAACCTCTCATTTATACATTCCATGTCTTTTGTGTGTTGGTACTGAATGACTCTGATTCTTGTAAAATGCATCACAATTGAATTTCTCTTTTTTGGAGATAATAAAGAATTGTGTATCCTGTCTTGGATTTGTATGTGGTGTTCAACAGCTGGCCTCAGATGGTGCGATGTTTTCTTTGGGGTGGCTGTCAGCATGTCTGTGTCTTCAATGTTAAATCAGTGTGTGTGTGTGTGTGTGTGTGTGTGTGTGTGTGTGTGTGTGTGTGTGTGTGAGCATATGTGTGTGTGTGTGTGTGTGTGTGTGTGTGTGAAAGAAAGAAAGACTGAAAGAGAGAGGGCAGGCAGGGAAAGGAAGAAGAAAAAAAAAGAAAAGAAAAATGTCAAGTGTACATGACTTCATGTGTCTATGTGTACAAGTCTGTCTTTCTTGCACATATGTGTGTAAACTGTGTATGTCCCACAAAGAAGACAGACATGACAAGACCATGTGACTGACTCCAATGTGACAATTCCTGCTGCATGGCAAGACATGTATGAATGCACTTGTGTCACCTGTGTCAGCTAATAATAATTGGGGTGTGTGGCCGTTTTCACCTGTCATTTGTGTTGCCTGCTGACCACTATAGTGTATAGCACGCTGACTAATGCAGTCCTCAGCCATGCTGTGTCCTAACCAGTTAGTCAAGTGCATCCTGAGGAAGGAATACAAGGTCTCACCCGTGTGTTAGCAAAACTCCCACTTTCTCAGCCAAGCCATCTTAACGGAAAAAAAAAACAAAAAAAAAGAACAACAACAACAACCAAACTCAAACATGAATACTGACGTACAGAACATCCACCACTGGAACATGGCATCACATAATTTTTATTGTTATAAAACTCTGTACAAATCAAAATGAATGGAGGCATGTGTATACAAATATAAAGTAAAATCAAACATAGCACAATAACCTGACTTGCTGCTCGGGTAGTCAATGAAATCAACCGATAAATAAAAACACCAACAAAATATCTTAGTCTTGTACAAGTCACAAGGGACGGACATGCTTTGCTTGTCAAGCAAACAAAATGACTGTTCAGAGAAAACAGCGGGTCCGTAATGCTAAGGGACTCACTTGAGGTGGTGCTGATGACTGACCAGCCATTAACATCACAAGAAAAGGAAGGTTAGGATTAACCGAATTAACATTCCCCCCCCCCAACCCCCAAAAAACATGGATTAGTCAGTGTCTAAAGTGCTCGGGTGGCAGAGAGAGAGAAATAGAAAGAAAGAGAAGAGAAGGGCGTTAACTGAAACAAGAACCAGAAGACACACAAGACCAGGTTAGTGCAGCAAACAACCACATTGTCTGCTCATTACCTTGTCTCATGCAAACACATGTCTACCAATCCCATCTGTGGACGACACTCACAACCACCATAACAAGGCAAAAAATAAAAAGCAATCATCATAAAAGCTGTCAAAGTTCAAAGACAGAACCACAAAGGGACTTGTGGCTAGATGACTAGGGCAGACAATGCACATAGAGTTGAATGAGAAAGCAAGGGCAGGGGTGGGGGGTCCTCTTCCATGTTTTGACTATCCAGGGAAAAAAAAAAAAAAAGGGACAGGGGTTAGATACCAGTCTTCAAAATTAGCCCCATCCCTCTATCTCCTATGCTCTGTGCATCTTTCTCTTTATCAACGATAATTATGATGATACAGCAACAACATTCTGACTGACAGGACTGAACCCAAATGCCTTTGGGACAGCACTTAAACATCATCAAGCCATACCAACAAACATCCTTTTTACAGCTCTGTTAGCATCTTTGAGTTAAACGCCCCATCCATCTCTCTCTATATATATATAAAGAAAGGGCCCAGTAGAAAAAAATAATTCTAGCACAGAATTACAGGATTACAGGTGGGTATTAAATGAAAAGGTGATGTAAAACATATTTGGTTATTCAAATGAAACTCACATTCAAACTGTTTGGATAAGTTCAATAAAAGCAAAATTTTCAGTTAAACATTCAAATTCAAAATTCAATATGTTGTCATTAAGTGTCTTAACTTTCAAAAGAAAATGGTGTGCCAAATGTCAAGTTATTCTAAATGTACAACTGAAAAACAACTCCTCTGGCTCCAAAAACATGCAGTTAGCTGCAGACTATTCACTGCTCACAGAAAAGAAAAGATGCTGTTTAATTAAACATCACATCCTGTCCTGAACTTTTTTTTTTTAGCCTCCCATTGCAATTCCATCCCTTGATACACACACACACATGCACATGCAGAATGTTGCACATACAGACACACCATGAACAGTCCCGGGTAAGGGGACAGGGAGAATGAAATACAATGCAAAGCTGCACTTGCTTGCATCAGCTACAGACATTTCTGTTTGTCAAAATTATATATGTAACAGCCATCCTCTGTGCAGGCAGTGTTTCTACTTCATTTGTCTTCCCATAACTAACAGCATTACTGCTGTCTGTCTTCCCATAACTGACAGTTCAACTGCTGTCTGTCTTCCCATAACTGACAGGTCTACTGCTGTCTGTCTTCCCATAACTGACAGGTCTACTACTGTCTTCCCTTAACTGACAGGTCTACTGCTGTCTGTCTTCCCATAACTGACAGTTCTACTGCTGACTGTCTTCCCATAACTGACAGGTCTACTGCTGTCTGTCTTCCCATAACTGACAGGTCTACTACTGTCTTCCCTTAACTGACAGGTCTACTGCTGACTGTCTTCCCTTAACTGACAGTTCTACTGCTGTCTGTCTTCCCATAACTGACAGGTCTACTGCTGTCTGTCTTCCCATAACTGACAGGTCTACTGCTGTCTGTCTTCCCATAACTGACAGGTCTACTGCTGTCTGTCTTCCCATAACTGACAGTTCTACTGCTGTCTGTCTTCCCTTAACTGACAGGTCTACTGCTGACTGTCTTCCCATAACTGACAGGTCTACTGCTGTCTGTCTTCCCATAACTGACAGGTCTACTGCTGTCTGTCTTCCTATAACTGACAGCTCTACTGCTGTCTGTCTTCCCTTAACTGACAGCTCTACTGTTGACTGTCTTCCCATAACTGACAGGTCTACTGCTGTCTGTCTTCCCATAACTGACAGGTCTACTGCTGACTGTCTTCCCATAACTGACAGGTCTACTGCTGTCTGTCTTCCCATAACTGACAGGTCTACTGCTGTCTGTCTTTCTATAACTGACAGTTCAACTGCTGTCTGTCTTCCCTTGATTGACAGTTCTACTGCTGTCTGTCTTCCCATAACTGACAGGTCTACTGCTGTCTGTCTTTCTATAACTGACAGTTCAACTGCTGTCTGTCTTCCCTTGATTGACAGTTCTACTGCTGTCTGTCTTCCCTTGACTGACAGGTCTACTGCTGTCTGTCTTTCTATAACTGACAGTTCAACTGCTGTCTGTCTTCCCTTAACTGACAGGTCTACTGCTGTCTGTCTTCCCATAACTGACAGGTCTACTGCTGTCTGTCTTTCTATAACTGACAGTTCAACTGCTGTCTGTCTTCCCTTGATTGACAGTTCTACTGCTGTCTGTCTTCCCTTGATTGACAGTTCTACTGCTGTCTGTCTTCCCATAACTGACAGGTCTACTGCTGTCTGTCTTTCTATAACTGACAGCTCTACTGCTGTCTGTCTTCCCATAACTGACAGTTCTACTGCTGTCTGTCTTCCCATAACTGACAGTTCAACTGCTGTCTGTCTTCCCTTGATTGACAGTTCAACTGCTGTCTGTCTTCCCTTGACTGACAGTTCTACTGCTGTCTGTCTTCCCTTGATTGACAGTTCTACTGCTGTCTGTCTTCCCTTGATTGACAGTTCTACTGCTGTCTGTCTTCCTTTGACTGACAGGTCTACTGCTGTCCGTCTTCCCATAACTGACATGTCTACTGCTGTCTGTCTTCCCTTGACTGACAGGTCTACTGCTGTCTGTCTTCCCATAACTGACAGGTCTACTACTGTCTTCCCATAACTGACAGGTCTACTACTGTCTTCCCATAACTGACAGGTCTACTGCTGTCTGTCTTCCCTTAACTGACAGGTCTACTGCTGACTGTCTTCCCTTAACTGACAGGTCTACTGCTGTCTGTCTTCCCATAACTGACAGGTCTACTGCTGTCTGTCTTCCCATAACTGACAGGTCTACTGCTGTCTGTCTTCCCTTAACTGACAGCTCTACTGCAGAACAGAGTCAAGAAGCCTGTTCTTGTCATATCACCGGTTGTGTCATGAAGAACATGCGGGTCATGAGTGGAGACTTTGATGCACCCTGGAGTCAGCTATGTGTGGACAGATCTATTCTCTGGTCCCATTCCTATGCCCCCCCCCCGCCCCCCCCCCCTCAACCTAGTCTGAGACAAAGAACTGCACACAGCCTGTCCTATGCTTAGCATTGACTGCACTGCAAAATGCGACTGGAAAAGTCAGGTAAAAAAATCAAAAAAATCACAGACCCAGTACTTCATGACTCGAAGAACACAAGCATACAATTCATATTCATGCTATTGTCATCAGTTCATTTACATGTGTATATGTAGCAAAAGGGCAGCATCGCAAAATGTTTTGGTTACAATATAATTTTCTTTCTTTCTGTTTTTTTTTCTTCTTTCTTTCTTTTTTTTTTTTTTTTTTTCCAAATTAACATTGGAACATCTGTGATGTCTAGCCGAACATCAAAACAAGTTTCCACATACCAACACCACACTCCAGCATGCAAAGCCAAAGGAAGGACATCAAAAGAAAACCAGAACAAAACTCAAAAATCTAAATGTTAACCTACTGGCATACAACCATGCACACACACACACACACACACGCACAAAATCACTAAAAATTTGTTAAAAAAAAAAAAAGCACTGATTCAAACAAATGTTCAACAGACAGTGAAAACATAAACCAGAAACAAAGAGAAAAGCTAATGAAGCCTAAACCTCAATGTGACCAAAGGCAAAGTGCACAATGAAGACATAATGCTGATGAGAGAGGGACAATGTCAGGAGATGACAACGCAGTACAGTAATACTGTCCTTTGCCACTGGCAGCATGTAGAATACCACTGGTTAGTTCATACATGTGCACGCATTTTCATACACAGTTTACATAATCAGTTGATAAGATTTAACAAGCAAACACAACACTGCTGAATGAAGACATTGAAAGCCATACAGTAGGTATAAAAACCGAACCTTGTAAAAGACCAAACCAGCGACATCCGTTTTAAGGGACATTAGTACTTTCAGCTGCTTGTTCGGTCATTCTCTAGCCTACTGTATTTGTACTGTAAGTGAATATTAGATGAACATACAGCTGTCATGTTACACTGGCGCTATCCTGCAGCAGAGGAGGCAACTGCTGTCCTGACTGTCTGGGCTAGAATTCAACTGTAGTGGAGAGTGTCTTGCCCAAGTTACATCCCCACTCTCTGGGCCAAGAGGGTTTTAGGACAGTCGGCGCTGGGATAGTTCCCAAAGGCCAAGACCGCAGCACTAAGAGCCAGTGCAATCTTGCCCCCTAGTTTGAAAGTCATAGTCCTTCACAAAAGACTAAGCTGTAAATGACTTCCCACTGCAATGTACACCTTACCAATGTGCGTAACTGCCTAGATCCACCAAGCTCCCAACCACCAAAGCCAATGTTCCATACACTGCACCATACACAGCCCCACTTCCCTCTGTCCATCTATGCCAATCTTCCATAAACTGAACTCTACATGACTCCCCCCCCTCCACCAAAGCCAATCTTCCATACACTGAACCCTCCCCCCCCCCCCTCCATCAAAGCCAATCTTCTATACACTGAACCCCCCCACCTCCATCAAAGCTAATCTTCCATACACTGAACCCCCCCCCCCCCCACCTCCATCTAAGCCAATCTTCTATACACTGAACCCCCCCCCCACCTCCACCAAAGCCAATCTTCTATACACTGAACCCCCCTCCCCCCACCTCCATCAAAGCTAATCTTCCATACACTGAACCCTACAACCCCTCTCCCCTCCCCCCCTCCATCAAAGCTAATCTTCCATACACTGAACCCTCCCCCCCACCTCCATCTAAGCCAATCTTCTATACACTGAACCCCCCCCCCCACCTCCATCAAAGCTAATCTTCCATACACTGAACCCTACAACCCCTCTCCCCTCCCCCACCTCCATCAAAGCTAATCTTCCATACACTGAACCCCCCCCCCCACCTCCATCAAAGCTAATCTTCCATACACTGAACCCTACAACCCCTCTCCCCTCCCCCACCTCCATCAAAGCTAATCTTCCATACACTGAACCCTCCCCCCCACCTCCATCTAAGCCAATCTTCTATACACTGAACCCCCCCCCCCCCACCTCCATCAAAGCTAATCTTCCATACACTGAACCCTACAACCCCTCTCCCCTCCCCCACCTCCATCAAAGCTAATCTTCCATACACTGAACCCTCCCCCCACCTCCATCTAAGCCAATCTTCTATACACTGAACCCTACAACCCCTCTCCCCTCCCCCACCTCCATCAAAGCTAATCTTCCATACACTGAACCCTCCCCCCCCACCTCCACCAAAACCAATGTTCCATACACTGAACCATGCCCCCCCCCCAACCCTCCCTCCCCCCCACAGCCAATCTTCCATAAACTGAACCATACCCCTCCTCCCCCCACCTCCATCAAAAGCCAATTTTTTTTTTATACATTGAACCCTACCCCCCCTCCCCCTCCATCAAAACCAATCTTCTATACACTGAACCCTACAACCCCTCCCCCACACACCTCCCCCTCCCACTCCACTAAAGCCAATCTTCCACATGCTGAACTTCATTCAGTGCCCCCCTCCCCCTTCCACCTAAACCAGTCTTCCAACACACCCCTCGCTGACTGAAAGTGAAAGTGATTAACACACTAAGTATTCCATATTTTAATTCACTCAGTATCTATACTGACAAACCGAAAAATCTGTTGCAGTCCCTATCAAAGCATCTACACAGACTGAGCATTCTGCTGCGGGTCACTATCATAGTATCTACACAGACTGAACAATCTGCTGCATCACTATCATAGCATCTACACAGACTGAACAGTCTGTAGCGGTCACTACTGCAGTATCTATACAAACTGAACAACAATCTGTTACAGTCACTATCTCAGTATGTACACAGGGTGAACAGTCTGTCGTGGTCACTATCTTAGTATCTACACGAACTGAACAAATCTACTGCAGTCAGTATCATAGCATCTATACAGACTGAACAATCTGCTGAAGTCACCATTGTAATGTCTATATATACAAACTGAACAGTATATTACAGTCACTACTGTAGAAGAACAATCCGCTGCAGTCACTACTGCAGCATCTATACAGACTGAGCTATCTATTAGTATTACAGTCACTATCGTAGGATCTGTTCACACAGATCAATCTGCTACTGTCACTATTTACAGAGAGAGGTCCGACCACTGCGTTGGTTTATGCAAAGGTCAGACGCCTGCTCTTTTTTTTCCTCTCTCTCTCTCTCTCTCTCTCTCTTCCAAAGCAGATGTTGAGTTGTGTGTATGGATCAGTCCACATGCTTTGACAACTCACTGAAAGTGAAACTGAGACTATATATACACAACTGAACAATCTGTTGCAGTTTCAATCTACAGAGACAGTCTGAACAATCTGTTGCAGTCACAATATACAGACAAACTGAACAATCTGTTGCAGTCACAATATGCAGAGACAAACTGAACAGTCTGTTGCAGTTACCATCCACAGAGACAATCTGTTGCAGTCACAATATGCAGAGACAAACTGAACAGTCTGTTGCAGTTACCATCCACAGAGACAATCTGTTGCAGTCAAAATATACAGAGACAAACTGAACAATCTGTTGCAGTTTCAATCTACAGAGACAGTCTGAACAATCTGTTGCAGTTACAATATGCAGAGACAAACTGAACAGTCTGTTGCAGTCAAAATATACAGACAAACTGAATAATCTGTTGCAGTCACAATATGCAGAGACAGTCTGAACAATCTGTTGCAGTTACAATCCACAATCTGTTGCAGTCAATATATACAGAGACAAACTGAACAATCTGTTGCAGTCAAAATATACACAGACAATCTGAACAACCTGTTGCAGTTAACAGTCTACAGAGACAATCTGAACAATCTGTTGCAGCTAACAATCCACAGAGATTATCTGAACAAACTGTTGCAGTTAAAAATCTACAGAGACAAAAACCGAGAAAGGTGCAGCAAAGAAACTCGCAGGAGGTCAACTGGTGAGTGAGTAGAATTAAAAAAACAACAAAAACAAACCCATAATAAAATAAAACAAAATGAAAAAGGAAGGATGGCGAAGTAGAAGAAAAAGGCCGGGGAGGGGTGGTGGTGGGGTGGTGGGAGGCCAGGGGGGTGGTTACACTGCAGCCCCTCAGCAGTCAGTACACACCAGCACCGGTCCCCCAGTCCTCCCGTTCAGGGCTGGTGAAAAACCATCACACTATCCCTCCCCACTACACCTTCCCCCACCACACCCATCCCTTCTCCCCTGCAACCACAGCACATCCACACTGCAGCCCCTCTGCACACTCCCACCTTCAGGACTGGGCACAGGGCCACTGCGCCCACCAAGGGTTAGTGGTGGTGTTATTACTATTATTATTAATCTATCCTCTTTGTTTTTATACGCAACGCCAAATATTGTGGACTTATCCGTAACTTCAAACATGGTGGACTTTCTTTTTTTATTTTTTCTTCCCCCCTAAACACTGACTGCCAGCTTTGGTAAAATACCAGCTACTATTTTTTTCTTCCTTTTTTTTTCAAACACTGGGTTTGGGATTCTGTGTTTCACCAGCCCTGATTCATACAGTCATACAGTACACTGCACAGCCCATTCTAACCTACAATGTCGAGAAAATAAACAATTCTACCACGGGAATGGGGGTAAAAAAAAATACTCTAAATAAAACCCAAAGACCAAACATGCAGTATGGCTCCATGAAACAAAGTATGGTAAACAAGCAACCAAAAACAAATGACCAAAACAAAGTCAGTAAACCAAGAAAGATTCACGGCTATATAAACAAAGAGAAGAAAATCAAAGTTAAAAAGGAAAAAAAAATGAAAAAAAATTAACTATCACTTTACTGTTCACAGGAACAAAGTTAAATGGAGAGATTAATTGCAGGAAAACTAACAATTTCCATCTCAAGTTAAAACTAACACAACCAGGGTAAAAAAAAGAAAAAGAAAAAAAAAGGTACAAATATATATAGATGCTTTCAGGTGAACTGTCCACCCCAAAGTTGTTCAGAAATTAACAATGGAAGAAGTAAGTGTAAAATGTCACCACAGCTTGGTTGGGTGTTTTTTTTTCTCTCTCTCTCTCTCTCCTGAATCACAACCTAACCATTGTTCATTTATCTTACATCATACTTCACATGCACTGGGTTACAAGGAAATCTAGTCTGACAGACAGACAGACAGACCGACAGACCGACAGAACGGAAAGAGAGCGAGAAGGGGAGCCAGACACACAAGACAGGGAGGGAGGGGGAGGGAGAGAGAAGCGGTGAGAGAAAGGTAAAACAATCAGGGACTGACATACAACTGGTCTCCGCATTACTGAGAGCTGAAAAGGAACCAGAAACAAACAGACCAACGGTAAATCATAAAAACAAGCCGCTAAAACCTTCAATCAACACTTTTTTTTTTCTTCCTACCTTGGCAAAAAGTAAAACAACATCCAACACAGTGCACCTTGAAGAAGAAGAAGAAGAAGAAAAAGAGGAAGAAGAAGAGGAGGAGGAGGAGGAGGAAGAAGCTAAAAAGACAGGTAGGTAATCAATGGAGTAAAAAAAAAAAAAAAAAACACAGGTGACAACCACCAAGGTGACGACAACAGCACAACTGGGGGCACAGACAGGAGAAAGACAGCACTGTGACCCCACCATCGGCCTCATGACCCCCGGTCTGCGGTCCTCTGGTCAGGCCAAAGACTTGGGACACCTCCACCCTGGTCTTTCTCTTTCTTTTTTTTTTTTTCTTTTTCTTTCTTTCTTTAACTGGTGCTGACCACTCTTCTCTCCACATCAGAGCAGAAATTCACCAGCTGAGAGCGACAAAGCATGTCACCAGAGCTGGCTGTTGTGGTTTCAGTGCTGAGATCACACAGGGCGGGGGAGAAAGGTGGGAGGGCTGGGGAGGGGAGCATGGATGGGGGTGGGGGGGGGGGGAGGGTGAAAGGGATGTGGAGGCAGGGGTGGGGATGGAGCACCGTGTTTGGGACAGTCTGTCTTTCTCCCCTCTGTACACACCTGGCAACATCAGGACACAGCAGACACACAGGCAACCCCCCCACACCCCCCACCCCTCCCAGCTCCTACCCACCGCCTCCCCCTCCCCTCCATCACCACCAACCATCCCACAGAGAGAGCCCATGAAGGTTCTGAAAAAGGAGACACATCCCCAAACCACAGACACCCCCCCACACACATACCCAATAAAAAAAATTCTAAAAAAAAAGAAAAAGAAAAAAAAAGGCAAAAAGTGTAGTGTGGATGTGACTTGGCTGGTGATAGCCCCTGATACAGCATGGCTGTCATACCACCAACAGGAGCGACCAGATCTGACCCTGCCCCTGGTGGGGGGGAGGGGAGGGGGGGGGGGGGGGAGTGAGTGAGGTCTTTTGGGAGGTAGGGGGTTGGAGAGTTGGAGGGGCATGCAATCATCTGACACGTCAGTCCATCCAACACCTCACACAGGGCCGCTAACCACACAGCCCCTGTCCTAACACACACACGCACACACACAATTCCACTGCATCCCACAGGACACCACAGCACAGACAGCACACACACCACAGGGGCACAGGACAACACATCACATGGACAGAAAAAACAACAACAAAAAAGAAAAATACTTAAAAAAACGAAAAGCTAAAAAACAACAAACAAAAAATACCCCAGTACTCTGGAGCAATGGGTAAAAAGATAGAGAGAAGAGGGGGAAAGAGGACATGAAATAATGTTTATAGATCGCTGCAGTCTTCTTAACACTTGTTAAAACTAAGACGTGGAAATGCTTGGACTGTGTAAAACCTAATAAGATGGAGGACATACATCAATTACGATCACAGATCACTGTTGTCTTTGTCCAAGTTAAACTGGGCGGCCATGTTGTGAAAGCGTAAAAAAACCTACGCCTGATTCCTGTCACCGAGCTTATCCTCTGCTCTTCTCACAGTCAGGGGTCAGGGTTGGTCAGTGACGTCGTCAACACAGGAGGGAGGGTGAGGGTTCAACCTGCACTGCCTTCAGAATCCCTCCATTGCCCGCCTTGTCTTGTGTCTTGAGATATCGCCACTTTACGAAACTGCCTGTACCCTGTGATGTCACCACGTCACTACACTGCCTGTACCCTGTGATGTCACATCACAACACTGCCTGTATCGTGTGATGTCACCACATCACAACACCGCATCCTATGTCACCACATCACTACACTGCATGCATCCTGTGATGTCACGTCACTACACTGCCTGTATCCTGTGATATCAGCACATCACCACACTGCCTGTATCCTGTGATGTCACCACACCACCTGTATCCTGTGATGTCACGTCACTACACTGCCTGTATCCTGTGATGTCACCACACCACCTGTATCCTGTGATTTCATGTCACTACACTGCCTGTATCCTGTGATGTCACCACGTCACCACACTGCCTGTATCCTGTGATATCAGCACATCACCACACTGCCTGTATCCTGTGATATCAGCACATCACCACACTGCCTGTATCCTGTGATGTCACCACACCACCTGTATCCTGTGATGTCATGTCACTACACTGCCTGTATCCTGTGATATCACCACATCACCACACTGCCTGTATCCTGTGATGTCACCACACTGCCTGTATCCTGTGATGTCACCACGTCACTACACTGCCTGTATCCTGTGATGTCACCATGTCACTACACTGCCTGTATCCTGTGATGTCACCACACCACCTGTAGCCTGTGATGTCACGTCACTACACTGCCTGTATCCTGTGATGTCACCACATCACTACACTGCCTGTACCCTGTGATGTCACCACATCACTACACTGCCTGTATCCTGTGATGTCACCATGTCACTACACTGCCTGTATCCTGTGATGTCACCACATCACTACACTGCCTGTACCCTGTGATGTCACCATGTCACTACACTGCCTGTATCCTGTGATGTCACCACATCACTACATTGCCTGTATCCTGTGATGTCACCACGTCACTACACTGCCTGTATCCTGTGATGTCACCACACCACCTGTATCCTGTGATATCACGTCACTACATTGCCTGTATCCTGTGATATCAGCACATCACCACACTGCCTGTATCCTGTGATGTCACCATGTCACTACACTGCCTGTACCCTGTGATGTCACCATGTCACTACACTGCCTGTATCCTGTGATGTCACCACGTCACTACACTGCCTGTATCCTGTGATGTCACCATGTCACTACATTGCCTGTATCCTGTGATGTCACCACATCACCACACTGCCTGTACCCTGTGATGTCACCACGTCACTACACTGCCTGTATCCTGTGATGTCACCACACCACCTGTATCCTGTGATGTCACCACATCACTACACCGCCTGTATCCTGTGATGTCACCACACCACCCGTATCCTGTGATGTCACCACACCACCTGTATCCTGTGATGTCACCCCGTCACTACACTGCCTGTATCCTGTGATGTCACAACATCACTACACTGCATCCTGTGATGTCACAGCATCGCCACACACCCATGTCCCCAGCACTGACTGAGGCAGCTACAACCAGCACACACACTGCTACTGCTTGTGTCCCCTACTGCTGTCACCCAGTCCCTACAAGACAAGACAGGCCTGGCTGTGAGTGGCTCTCTTCCAAGGATTCAACCCCTCAAACAACGCCACCTTCACCTGACCAAGACCTGAACAAACCTGACCTTTGAGGGGCAATAGCAAATACGTTGTCGAACTCCATTTGATCAAGTGATTCTGCTGTTGCCTTCTTACCGCCTTCCACCACTAGTTCCAAGGCCTTCTACACTCACTGAGCCTAGCTTAGCTCAGAACTATGGTCAGCACTTCGTCTTCTCTACATGGCTAACCTCTCACTTCAGAAGCCCCACTGTTTGCTGACTGAGGGTTAAGCAAATAATAATAATATATATATATATATATTTCCTACTTTATACCAGCAATCAAAAACATGTTGTTTACAGACAGGAAGCTGAGCCATGGATAATCAAAATAAATCTGATTCTGTCCAAACTCAGACAGGAGGCCTATTAGATCATCAACGAGACTTCTGAAATGTGAAACTGTTCTTGATTTGGGCTCTGAAAGGGACATGCCGTGCTGTGTGTCACTATCAAATTACTGCAAGTCAAGATGACAGGTCATAGTTGTGATCCCATCTTTACTTTCACCCCCTATTTTTCTTTTTTCTTTTATTAGTCTTTCAGTGAATAACTGCTACAAGATTTGCCATAAAAAAAGAGAGAAAAAAACAACAACACACACACACACACAAAAGACACTGACATTAAGTCTGTCCTTCAAACAAACAAAAAACAAAAACAACCAATCATTCACTTTTCTTAAATCAATGACGATGATAAAGGCTCCATTTCTCTTTTCCCAACTGCCCCAAAGAGACTCAAATGGCATCGGACGAGAAGAGACTGCCAATAGCAAGATCAACACAAAAAAAAAAAAGAAAAAAAAGAAAAAAAGAAACTGAACGGACAAAGACAAGAAGTGAAGAACAGACACTGGCAGCAGTACCATGGCAAGGAGACAAGAAACTTACCGACTATGCCTGTGCTTCTTGTGCTTCCGTCGCTTCTCCCCTCTCTCTGGTGAACTGCTCTCCCCACTGACAACAAATAATTAATGGTTAAATTAAAACTCCCACGTTTTTTTTTTTTTAAGGGGATGCGGCTATCAGGGCAGTGAATTCATATCCACTGTGTCTACAGCTCGGCACTGGAAGGAAGGGCTCAATCATCTCCTTCCACAGTTTTAACCTTCCTTAACCTCTTCCTCTCCTTCCTTCATGGGCTGCAACTCCTACGTTCACTCATACGTTCTGTATGACCGTTTTTACCCCGCCATGTAGGCAGCCATACTCCGTTTTCGGGGGTGTGCATGCCGAGTTTGTTCATGTTTCCATAACCCACCAAACGCTGACATGGATTACAGGATCTTTAACGAGCGTACTTGATATTCTGCTTGCGTATACACACAAATGGGGTTCAGGCACCAGCAGGTCTGCGCATATGTTGACCTGGGAGATTGGAAAAATCTCCACCCTTTACTCACCAGGCGCCACCACCAAGATTCGAACCCGGGACCCTCAGACTGAAAGTCCTACACTTTAACCACTTGGTGACTGCGCCCGTCAACCTTCCTTAACCAAAATCAGGTATCCATTCACACCTGAGTGGAGTGAGGAAAATCGGGAGTAAATAGCTTTTCCCTAGAACACAATGCCACGCTGAAATGGGGCCTCAACCCCTGATCACTAGAGGCAAATGGATCAGAGAAGTCCATTGCCTGATCGATTCTGCCATGGTGCATTCACAAACGTAACACTGTTGCCAACAATGCCCATGTGTCACATCCAAATGATCATCAATAAAAAAACACAACCAACTTTGCACCTGTGAACTGTCACAAACATGTTCCTTGTGACCCTGGTAGTGCTACACTCAGTAATAAAGATATTCTTTTTTCTATTCCATGCTCAGGTGCTGCACTCCTGTCACAATAAACAGTAACTGCAAATACAGTTTTCACCAAATACACACCTGTCCAATGTTACTTTGATTTAATTTTTCAAAAATAAGTTAAAAGATTTGTCACAGTTCAATTTCTTTTCTGCAACAACACAAAATACAAGGCAGGCACTGAGACAGAAACAGGCGGTTACACCCTTAGTAACAATTTTTGGCACGCCTTAGTCCTTTTTATTCAAATTTGTCGCTGAACATCCAGAAGACGATGGCAGCAACGAGACACAGACTGCGCATGGGCAGACACAGAGTGAACTGACTGAGAGAATCAGACAGATGGACAAGCAGAATACATGTGGGAGTGTACATCAGCATACGTTTGCAACAGGTGACACATACAGAGAGCGAGAGAGAGGGGGGAGGGGAGGGGGGGGGGGGTACATATATGAAAGAGAAAGAGGTATAATTACGTTCATGGCATGCAAAATATGGTAAATAAGGGGGGGGGGGGGGGGGGGGTTAACGGGGGGAGGGGGAGGACCAACATCAAGGGCACATTTTGTTACTAACATGGAGGCAAATAAAGATTTTACTCTGTAACATTCTTTACAATAATATCACAAAGACAGAGTCAGAGAGAGAGAGAGAGAGTCTTTGACAAAAGACTAACCTCAGAGGAAAGACTAATCAAAGGAATGACAAGTCACACCCACCCACCCACAATGACATGTAACAATACATGACATACACACTGACAGTGAAGAACACAAATGACATGTAGCAATGACATGACACACACACACACACAAAGTGAAGAGCACAGTGACATGTAGCAATGACATGACATACACCGTGAAGAACACAGTGACATGCAGCAATGATATGACACACACAGAGAACACAGTGATATGTAGCAATGACATGACACACACAGACAGTAAAAAACCCAGTGACAAGTAGCAATGACATGACAGAGACAGTGAAGAACACAGTGACATGGAGCAATGACATGACAGAGAAAGTGAAGAACACTGTGACATGTAGCAATGACATGATAAAATCACACACACACACTCAGTGGTATGTAGCAATGACATTAGACAGTAATGGACACAGTGACATGTAGCAATGGCATGATGAACACACACAGTGAAGAACACAGCAACATGTAGCAATGACATGACACACAAACACACACACAGTGAAGGACACAGTAACATGACACAGTAACTAACACAGCAATATGTAGCAATGATATCACACACAAACACACACACACAGAGTGAAGGACACAGTAACACGACACAGTAACTAACACAGTGACATGTAGCAATGACATGCCACACACACACACACACACACACACACACACACAGTGAAGGACACAGTAACACGACACAGTAACATGTAGCAATGACATGCCACACACACACACACACAGTGAAGGACACAGTAACACGACACAGTAACTAACACAGTGACATGTAGCAATGACATGCCACACACACACACACACACACACACACACAGTGAAGGACACAGTAACACGACACAGTAACTAACACAGTGACATGTAGCAATGACATGCCACACACACACACACACACAGAGTGAAGGACACAGTAACACGACACAGTAACTAACACAGTGACATGTAGCAATGACTTGTCACACACACACACGCACAGAGTGAAGGACACAGTAACTAACACAGTGACATGTAGCAATGACATGTCACACACACACACACACACACACAGAGTGAAGGACACAGTAACATGACACAACACGACACAACAAGAACAGCGAGGAAGAAACAAAGCACAGCGCTCTCCTCGTGCTCACCTCTTCTTCTCCTCCTTGTCATGGCGGCTTGCAAGAGAAACAAAACCAGGGTCAGGTCAGTCAGACAAACAAAGCTTTTTAGGGCGAAGAGTCACAAAAACCCACAAACAACACAAACCCATCACTGCTGAATCAATGCACACTGCATGCTCACCAGAACACCACCACCTCAAAGTTAATGTCACACACAACAACATCGGATCCCCGCCCAAAACTAGACTGAAATTTGAACTGTCCCAGCTGCTGTAAGGTAAAGGCACACAAAATGGGGCTCAAACCCTTACCAAATACCAAAAGTACCCCCATCATTTTCAGCTGCCAAAGACCACTACCCAAAAGTTCTTCTGAAAGACAGTAAAGCACACATAAAAAAAAAGAGTCTCCCTCTATGCAAGAGGAGTTAACATGCCCACCGAGATCATTATCCAGACAGCAAATTCACTCTCTCTCTCTCCTGAGTCTGGTCAAAACCTGGACGTTATTCAAGCATGCGCAAAAAGAGCCGCCCATCAGGCATCCTCTGAACAGCAGATGTGCATCTTAACCCTTTGAGCCCTGACCACCGCTTTACCGGTGGTAGAGAAAAATGACATAATGCCAAGCCACCGGTTCAGCGGTGCGTAAACACTCGTGTCGTGTTTTGCTATTGGTTGACTTATATTGAATAGCCAATCAGAAAAACCATAATATTCTGACGTCAGTGAACGTAGTACCAACATGGCCGCGCCTTTTCACTGTGTTTTGTGCATGTGCTTTGGATAAAAAGATCGATTTCAATATAAGTCAACCAATAGCAAAACACGACACAAGTGTTTACGCACCGCTCAACCGGTGGCTAGGCATTATGTCATTTTTCTCTACCACCGGTAAAGCGGTGGTCAGGGCTCTCTTTTTATATCTGCTGTGACACATTAAATACCAATTATTTGCAAATTTTGGCTCAGGAGCTCAGGCTGAAGGGTTAAAATTGCTCAGGAACTCAGGGCTCAAAGGGTTAAAGCGGCCTGACCATCCTGCCCAATACAACACCAAACACCCCTACTGAAATAAAACACATTAACTCCTTGACCACCGCAACTTGGTGAAATGAGATCAGCCAGTGTGGCATCAATCTGAAAGACAGATACTACTCTTTTTTTGTGTGTGTGTGAACTCATCAGCAGTGACACTTCGCTGGACAAGAGTAATGCAGTCCCCAAGAGTAGGGAACAAGAACTCCAGATAAGGAAAAGGCGTCTGACATCACGACCCGCAAGCTCAGTGTTGTCTCAGCGAGGTGCTGACAGGCCATCACTGACAGAGCGTCCTCATCAGCAGCACCAAACCAAAGGCTTAAAAAAAAACAAAAAAAAAAAAACAAAAAAAACACCGGCACTCGCAAAACACACACCCAAGCCCCATGCTTCTTTCCAGTCCCAGGCTGTCTTCCCCCTCACACCCCACCCCACCCAACCCCACCCCGGGTGGGTGGACAAGGAGGAAAACACCAGCTACCAGTGCAGCGCAGTGAGCACAGGACGGGGTTGACACACTTACCGTGACTTCTTCTTCTTCTTCTTGACAGGCTGCTCGTCCTCCTCTCCCTCCTCCTCTTCCTCCTCCGCCGTGGGGCCCTGGCCGGGTCTGAACACACAACATCAACACACAGCATCACCCTCTGAGTCTACAGAAACTGTTGGGATGCGAGGCCCTGTGAAGGGTTCACTGCCATCCGGATTAAATAATACACGCCATACTTCATACGTCATTTTTCACACTGACATTCATCCATGAGAAAGGTCTATAGACTGAAAATGTATTTAGCATCATGGTGTCTTTGTGTCTGATTTATCTATTATCACTTCATCTATTGATCTATTTTTTTAAATGTGTGTGTGTGTGTGTTTGTGTGCGCGCACGTTTTCTGTTAAACACAATCACAAATAATAGTTCGAATGCAGCAGCTGGGCAGGTTTCTGTCACCACTTCCTAGAAATGTTCAACAACAGTTGAGGTGAATTACTCTAGAAGGTCTCAGTCACTACCAGCCACAATGCTAAAGAGCTGACCAGTCACCATTATCTTCTACACTAATCAAAATGATTTAAAAACCTGTGCTCATATACACTTCTCAGAAAAAAAAAAAAAAAAAAGCCGATACAAAACATTCATCTGACATCTGGGTAAGGAAACAACTGAAAGAGGAACAAGGTTAATTATGATAAAATCTTACAACAAGGTTAATTACAGGGAAAAAAAATTATGTTATTTTGCTAAGATTGATAATTTGTGGTTATTTTAATTGGCCACCACCTGACATACTTTTTCACACTTCTTAAAACCTTTCTATATGTTATAGAACAAGACAGATTTAATAGAAAACATTACACATAATACAGGCCAGTTTTGGAATACTTTTGCTGTGGTTCTAAAGCTTGTGTAGGTCAAGAAAATTTAAAACAAACCACAAATGAAATTAACTTATTACTTAAAGATTCAAAGGAAAGTGAAATCATTTACTGGTCTGAGTTTGATTCCTGCTCTCAGCCTGGATCTGTCTGAACACAGTTACGAAACTGTACAGGCAGAAAACATCTTAACCATTCTGCCACCTTCCTCAGTCACTGAAACAGACTGTCAGTACAATCTTGACTGGGAGCAGTCTGCTAACAAAGCACTGACACACGGAAAGAGCGATCATCACCAGACAGTAGGAGATGGACGCATCATCAAGAACAACCGGAGACAGCACTGCGGTGACTCACCCTTGTCTTTTGTTGGCTGATGCGGCCTCTTCCTCCTCCCCGGGGTGAGCGGGGTCAGTGGTGCTGCCCTCTGTGCACTCCTTCAGTCGCTGACTCTTCTCCTGGCCCCCCTCCCCCACTGTCACGCCATCTTTGGCTCTGCACACAAACAGGTCACAAGTCACCCGGCTGTGGCCGCAAAAACGAAGTCCCAGATCACCCGCTGTGGCTGCAAAAACGAAGTCCCATATCACCCGCTGTGAGTGCAAAAACGAAGTCCCAGATCACCCGCTGTGACTGCAAAAACAAAGTCCCAGATCACCCACTGTGACTGCAAAAACAAGTCACAGGTCATCAATTGTGACTCCAAAAACAAGTTCCAGATCACCCACTGTGACTGCAAAAACAAGCTATATGTTGCCCATTATGCCTGCAAAAACAAGTTTCAGGTCATCAATTTTGACTGCAAAAACAAATTACAGTTCACCCTCTGTGACTGCAAAAACAAGTCACAGGTCACCCTCTGTGACTGCAAAAACAGTTTACAGTTCATCCATTGTGACTGCAAAAACAAGTCACAGGTTACGCACTGTGACTGCAAAAACAATTTACAGTTCGCCCACTATGCAAAAGTACCGGTCAGAGGTCACCAATTGTGACGGGGAAAAAACAGTCAGTGGTCACTGATACATCTACAAGAGTGACATGTCCACAACAGATATCCCAGACCGACCCATCGACAAATGATACAGAGATGAGACCGCCTGCAATAGATACTGTACCCCCGAAAACGGAGTATGGCTGCCTACATGGCGGGGTAAAAACGGTCATACACATAAAAGCCCACTCATGTGCATACAAGTGAACGTGGGAGTTGCAGCCCACGAACGCAGAAGAAGAAGAAGAAGAAGAATAGATACTGTAGTGCAACGTGTTTATCACCTATGCAGTGCAATGTCTAACAAACAGTTTACATGAGACAGTGCAGTGGGATAACTGCAACAAAAAACTTGATTAAACTCTCCCTTTAACCCGTCACAACCGGCATTCAAATCACAGCTCTCACCGACCCACTGAACAGAGAAACCTGTCACACATGCATATCACTTCACACACACTGCACATTATGTCTACACACAAGAAATCTGTTTCATTCAAAATCACACACACACACACACTCACACTCACACACACACAGATGTATACATATATACAAAACATCAACAGTGAAGTGAGATAAAAGCAAACAGATGGTGCAGACACCTGCCCTATCAAGCAAGGCAGGCAGTCAGTCACTCACAGGTAGACACGATAGCACCCCAGAAACTGGACAGGCCTGGCCCAGGAGGAGGAGGAGGGGGAGGGGTGGAGCTGACCTCTGACACAGCCCTCCACAGGGTGGACGCCAGAGTTCTCCGTCCACACGGGCACCTGCTCATGCAGCACCGACTTCCCCACGCACCCCTGCCTCCCAGCCGCACACCCCTCCCCCTCCACTGACACCCCCACCTTGGCGTGGGCCTGCTCCCAGAAGAAGTCAAAAATGGTGGTGGTGCGGGGATACGAAGAGCGGGGGATCCAGGGGGCGGGGGAAGGTGGAGGCTGCAGAGGGGTAGGGTTGGGGTAGGAGTGGGGGTCAAAGGGGTGGTGATGGGAGAGGTGTGGTGGTGGTGGTGGTGGTGGAGGGAACCCCTCCTTGGTGTTACTCATCATCTGACAGCGGCGGTGCATGCCCAAGGCGGTGGCACCACAGGTGTTGGGGAAGGGGGATGAGCAGGAGCCGGTGGTGACCCTGCTGCTGCCACCACACCTGAAGGTCTCCCCGGAGCCGCACAGCCCAGTCCTCACCCTGGACTCGCACGGGGAGCGTCCAAAAGCCGAGCTGCACCTTGCGCTGGTCATGCCCGAGGTCCAGGACCGGCGGCACGTGGCGTGGGAGTCGTGGGGGGGTGCAGGGCGGGGGAGGCGGCAGGTGCAGCTGTGCTTGGGGCAGTCAGGGAGGGAAGACACATCCTGCACTTCCTGCAGGATCAGAGCTCCTTGGCACGGGCCGCTTAAGTAACTGCTGCCTTTCATCCTCCCTGACACCTCATCTGCCCTCCACCGTCACATCACGCATGGTGATACCTCTCAGCTGTCCTCAACTTTTACATCCAGTGAACTCTATGGGCTGTCTTCCACATTTACATTCAGTGGAATCTCTAGGTCGTCTTCCACATTTACATCCAGCGGAAACACTAGGTTGTCTTCCACATTTACATCCAGTGGAATCTCTGGGATGTCTTCCACATTTACATCCAGTGGAATCTCTGGGATATCTTCCACATTTACATCCAGTGGAATCTCTGGGCTGTCTTCAACATTTACATCCAGTGAAATCTCTGGGGTTGCCTTCAACATTTACATCCAGTGAAATGTCTGGTTTGCCTTCAACATTTACATCCAGTGAAATGTCTGGGTTGTCTCCAACATTTACATCCAGTGAAATGTCTGGTTTGCCTTCAACATTTACATCCAGTAGAATGTCTGCGTTATCTTCAACATTTACATCCAGTGAACTTCAACAGGCTGTGTTCTACATTCACATCCACTGAAAACCTCTCTTCAATATATATACACATGTATCCAGTGAAACCTCTGGGTTGTCTTCAACATTTATATTCAGTGAAAACCTCTCTTCAACATATATACACTTGTATCCAGTGAAAACCTCTGTGCTGTTTTCAACATTTACATTATCCAGTGAAACCTTTGGTTTGTCTTCAACATTAACAAATGTCCAGTGAAACCTCTGGGTTGGGTTGTCTTCAACATTTACATGTGTCCAGCAAAATCTCTGGGTTGTCTTCAACATTTACATGTGTCCAGCAAAATCTCTGGGTTGTCTTCAACATTTGCATGTGTCCAGCAAAACCTCTGGGCTGTCTTCAAAATTTACGTACATGTATCCAGTGAAACCTCTGGGTTGTCTTCCAACATTTACATGTATCCAGTGAAACCTCTAGGTCGTTCTGAACAGCCTGAACAAGCAAACTCGGGTTATTTACAACACACCTGTGGACAGCCAATCAACAGCAAGAGGTCCCTTCAGACTCCAATGCATCCAATGCAGCTTGTGCATGTGGTGGATAGCGGCACAACAATGTAATCCTCTCTTTGCTGTGGCACCAACCTGATGCAAACAAGGTTCACACACAACTTCTCTCCCCCTGGCCCCTTCCCTCAGGAGCAGATCTGCTCACGCAATGCGGTGCCTTCTTTACCCTTCCTATCCTCTTCCCTTCCAGGGGTTCCCGGTAGCAGCGACCACAGGCAGTTTTCTTCTCATTGTACAAACACTGTACAACACTGTGGTCACAGATTCACAAGCAAACAACTTTCCTGTTCCTTTCCTCATCAGCATCATAAACAAAGTGTGCTCCATGAGTGAAATGTGGAAAACTTCTCTGCCTTTTCAATAGATGCAGTGTCACCAGCGTTCTTTAAAAACAAAAAAACAACAAAAAAAACCCACCTCAAAACCAAGGGTCTGATAGACTGTGCCAAGTGTGATGCACATTTCCGTGACCAATGTTAGTGAGTGCTGTAGAAAAAGATTCAGATGATGACACATAGCATTCTGAACATTGGTGGACTTCTCTTGGTGATCACGTGCGAGTGTGTGTGTGTGTGCGCTCGCACGTGCGTGTGTGTGTGTGGTGTATGTTGTGAGTGTGTGTGTGTGTGTGTTTTTGTGTGAGTGTGTGTGTGGTGTATGTTGTCATGTGTATGTGTGTGAGTGGCAGTGTTGGTGACGGAGCCACAGACCCGCCACACACGCCATCCAGGCCGCAGCACCACCGTCACTTGTCATCACACTCCACACCTCCTCACCACACTACTGCCGGTCTTTTTATTACCTCTCACAACCTCCACCCCCTACCCCTTCTCTCTTCCCCCACCCCCACCCCTTTACAGCCACCCCCTGTCTCCCCCATCCGCCTTCTTCTCCCCTCCACGTGAACAACTCTTGCTGCTGCTGTTCCTCTTGATGCCAGTGTCCCCTCTGGATAGTGTTCAATACCCACCACCACAGTCCACCCTACACTGCCTCCTTTCCTATGCAAGTCACCTCCCACTGGCTCCACCCACTGCCACGGTGATTGGCTCTTCACATCTGCCCTTCATTCTCCTCTTGTTCAATCAGTTTTCTTTTTCTCCCCCCCCCCCCCCCCCCCGCGCGACCCCCTCTCCCTTCCTCTTCCCCCACACCAACCCCTCCTCTTCCTTTGTAGATTCCATTGTGAATGACTGGAAAAAACAGTACGTGTCATGAATAACAACTGTTCCAGCACACAGACAGACAGGAGACAGGGAGCCAGACAGAAAGAGGGAGGGAAACTGTGAGGGGAGAGTGATAAAGAGACAGAGAGAGACAGAGCGCGAGAAAAAGACAGACAACGAAAAAAGATTTATCCACGAACGAACTGCCGAGTGAGAGACAAAAGAAAAGAAAGAAAAAAAAAGAAAAGAAAAGAAAAGGCAGACAATGGAAGCAGCAGCCACAGACTAGAGATGACAAGAACAGGGCAGCAGCAACAACAGAATAGAGTACACCCACAACAGAAGGGAGAATGCCAACCTGAGGAGCTGAGGGAGATGGCCAGTGGTGAGAACAACAGGAGCGGGTGGTGACAAAACAGGAAAGGCTTACACCTCTCTCGCTCTCTTGTTTTGAGAAAGAAATACTTTCCAAACATACACACACAGTAGGATACCTGTTAATCCACTGTATTGTGGCCCCGAGATGTAGTGATGCTTATTTTTTTTTATGTATAAGAAGAATGAGCAGAAAGAAGAGCTCTCAGCCCCAAGTGAAACAAACCTCTGAGCTGTCCTTAATTCATTATTTTCTTTTAGTTTACTGGTATGTCCTTATTCATTATTGCTGTTCATGCTGTGCAACTTTTGAGGTGTGTGTGTGTGTGTGTGTGTGTGTGTGGTGTTTTTTGTGGTGTGGTGTGGTGTGGGGTGGGGTGTGTGCATGTGTGTCTGCATGTGTATGTGAGCCTGCATGCATGTGTACATGCATAAGCGTTTGTGTATACAATACATGCATCCACATGAACACAGGTCGGTAATCTTACATTAAAATTCCTGAGTTCTTTCAGACGGAATGTCAGTTGACAACAGATTAGAGTCAAGCAGTCATACTATGAGACAATGAGAGTAATTTTTTTTCCCACACAAGTAACAACACTGTTATCAGTCAGTGGCCTGTCACATAGGAACTCCAGAATGGTGTAGTACACACTATTATGACAGCATCATCACCATGGCAGCATCAGGGGCCTGTCAGTGAACATGCTGGATACTCACAGTGCAAGACAAGACTGTCACAGATCCTGAAAGCCACAAAGTCCTCTAGGTGTGTCAATGAGGCCAGTGGCCATGAATCTGTTGTAAATAATCCACAAAAAAAGGTGTCTCTCTGTGTCAGCAACATTCCCCCTTCAGGCGTGACATGGTCACCTGAATGGAGTGGGGCCATCAAATCAAATCATGTTGCTTTGCTTACAGCTAAGCCTTTCTTGTCTGAGTACCCATCAGTTTTCAAAATCAGTCAAAGAGAACAAAAATGTTAGCAGGTCCATCAAAACTTCATTGTCTGGGGAGAGAAAGGGCACAGTCAGTGCCTTGCCTTGCCTTGCCCAGCCCTGGGGTGTTGGGAGAAATGAACGGCAAACACGACACTTGGGTGCTTTTGTCTCTCCACACTTGTTTTCTGCCGCGTCTTGGACTTGGCTTGTCTCTGTCATCTTCCCTTTCTTCTCCTTCTTGGGCCCTCTGACTGTGATGTTGATGTGTGAATGTGTGTGTGTGTGTGTGTGTGTGTGTGTGTGTGTGTGTGTGTGTGCATGCATAGGTATGTGCGTGAGTGTGCATGCATGTGTGTGAGAGAGAGGGACGGTGGGGAGAGACAGAGAGAGAGTGCTGTATACATGTATTTGTGATTTTAAAACTGCTCCACCAAGCAACATTCATCATTCAAAGTTGTGTCTGTTTCCTTGCTCCCCACCCATTCCTCCCCCTCTTTTTTTCTTATTCTTTTCTTTTCACATTTCTCTTTGACAAACATACCATATCATGTATCAGAACGAATTTGCTTTTGCTCAGGGAAACTTGTTTCGCCACTTGTTTTCAACTGATGGGAACCAGACCTCTAAATCTTCAGTGCTGATTTGTGACATCTTTAGTGCTGATTTGTGACATCTTTTTTTTTTTCTTTATTTTTTATGAAAGTAACCAGTTCCATATTGTAATGATGGTCACACCTTAGTGATCTGCATTCTTGGATGCTGATACAGTCACAGTACCTGTTAAAGCAATGTCTTCAGTTTGGTTCTCCCCACACATTACCACTTAGCGTTCCATTCAAACTGTCCGATTCCAGTGTACTTTCTACAGTATGAATGCAAGGAATTGAACGCTCGAGAAAAGCAGTGAACAAGACCAGGAGAGACAAGATCAGGAATGAGGTGATACGAGACATGGCAGGAACAAAACCAGTACTACAACACATAGAACAACAGAGGATCAAGTGGTTTGGACACCTCACACGTATGCCTCTGAACCAACCAGCTCTTCGGGCATACAACATCAAATACTCTGGCTGGAGAGCCAGAGGAAGACCAAGATGCCGCTGCAGCGACTCAGTGGCAGACACCCTCAGAGCCCACGAGATGTCCCTCCTCCAGGCCACTCGCCTTGCTGCAGACAGACAACTGTATCTCCCCGCGACGCCCACCGGTATAAGCGGAAGGAAAAAAGTAAAAGTAAGTAAAAGTAAGAATGCAAGGAATTTGAAGATAACAGTGTTCTCCTTTATTCCTTGATTTCACATGACATTTCACAAGCTTCACCCCACCATCTGACACTTTTTTTTTTTTTTTTTATACTCACAACCCTGATCACCAGTGAACACTGAATCACAGAGTCCAGCAACACCAAACCCACTTGGCCACAGCACCCCCTCATGCGGGCAAAGGTGGGAAGCTGAACAGCACTGACGCAGGTGGTCAACAGTGCAGCAGTCCACTGCGGGGAGCCAGTCTCCACTGCACTCAGTAATACTGGCCACCTCCAGGGCAACACCAAACAGCCCAAACCCAACCCCCACCCCCCTCCCAGTCCCTCCACCCCTCCCAACCCCTTGTACACCACTGAGAGATGTCTATTCACTTCATTCCAGAAAGTTCCACAACCCCACCACCACCATCAGTCTAGCCATCTACACTGTGCACAGCCAAACACCACCTACAGGCATCAATCTCCTCAGCCTCACCACCACAACAGCTCTTTACCACTCTTCAGCAGCTGTTATCAGGGGTACAACATTTGTGCAGACACGCACACACACACACACACACACAGTCCAACAGGCCTGTAGCCCACACAAGAAAGTACTGGGGTGTGGTCCACCCCGACCCACAGAGGGTGGAGTTGGTACCACACAGGGCGATAAGCCCTGTGTCTGGCCTGCAATGACTGGGTCCTGTCAGAGCTGACTAGAGGGAGGTCACCACTGAGCTGAATGGAGGTCACACACACACACACACACATATACACACACAAAGGGCCACAAGTCCCTGTCTAGGACCACTCCTTACTGATCAGGGGAGACCAGTCAGTCCTCTTCTCCTCCTTTCCCTTACCTTCTGGGCAAGCACACTGTCCACAAAAAGAAGATCAGTGTTGGGTTCTACGCCAAAAGGACAGACAGACTCAAGGTGATGTTTGCTTACTTTGTAAGTGAATTTCTTTTTTTTCTTTTTTTCTTTTTTTGCAGGGGGTTGGGGGGGGTGGGGTGGGGGGATATGGTGCTGATGGAGGGGTGGGTGTGGGGGCTGGAGAATATGGGGTTGGAAGAAAAGAGCAGGGAGTAGGTGCATCAGGACCCCTGGTAAACTAACACTGACAGCTCCCAAGGAAATGCTGTAACAGGGACTGTGGCAGACATACCTAGGTTTGGCTGTGTATGTGTGTTTTCAGTTTCAGTTTCTCAAGGAGGCGTCGCTGCATTCGGCACTGGACAAATCCATATGCGACACCAAATCTGCTAAGCAGATTCCTGACAGCAGCTTAAATCAATGTGCAAGTCAGACACTGAGTGCATGCATATACTTTCTGTGTACCTATCAGAGCGGACTTCTTCTTCTGAATTTTGCTAGAGGACAACACTTGCGTGCACGAAGTGTGTTCTGCAAATGGGACATTGGTTTAACTCTTTCCATACGAACGGCGAAAGAGATGACGTTAACAGCGTTTCACCCCAATTACCATCATCAAAATATTGCAAGCAGAAGGCACTTATAATGAAGACGTGAATGTTGACAAATATCACAATTCTGATGACGGAAGCTAAAGGTTGGGTCATTCAGACACCCACTGGACATCCGAGGGGTCTGTGTAGAGGAGAAGAGAGGACTGGCTGTACTGAGTGAGTTAATGTCTCATCTGAATAACCAGACGCTCAGTTTGATTTTTCCAGTCAAGCCTGGAAGAGAGGGCAAGAGCAGGAATTGAAACTAGACTCCTCATGGACACTGCACTAATAGTTTCAGTTTCAGTAGCTCAAGGAGGCGTCACTCCGTTCGGACAAATCCATATACGCTACACCACATCTGCCAAGCAGATGCCTGACCAGCAGCGTAACCCAACGTGCTTAGTCAGGCCTTGAGGAAAAAAAAAAAAAAAAAAAAAAAAGGTAAGTGATCTAATTGACTTTGGATAAGTGTCATGAGGATGATGCTGCTCAACTGGCACAAATACTGGGAAAGCCCAAAACAAAGTACTGACCACCAGTCAAATGGTTAGCATAACAAACAACTTGGAGGCCAGACATCATAATCCCCCCCACCCCCACCCCACCCTCCCCCCTGCGCACCCCCCCTGCTCCCTGGTCAGCTACAGTGCCCAGAGTTATATTGTGCCACAGGCTCAAACTGCAAGACTGGAATCACAAAATTAAGTGTCAATAACTTTAAGGATGCCTTTTTGAAAGCGTTGCTCAAATTTCCTAAAAACACTGCAGGACTTGACATCTCTCAGGCCTGGTCAATGTCGGGTTATGTAAGGAAAAGGATAACAGCCCTGTCACACAGCTCCAACCTAAACAGATCTCTGTCTGTGGCAGTGTTACCAGTGTTCTCTCATCCATCATAAAAATACAGGAACAAGAAGCAAAGCCTTCATGGCTCACATGTGATTCCGGTTGTTAAACAACAACAAAACAGAAAATGCCAGGAGGTGGGGGGGTGGTAGGTCACACATTCTTACGTCAATCCAAATGTTTCAGTTCATTATCAGAAACAAATGTCTGTTGATGAGAAAATTGCGTGCTGAAAACTGAACAATTTTATCTTAAGCACCTCACATTGATTGGCATTTCATTGTTTAATGGTCATAATTTAGATCCATCTCATTTTCAACCTTCCCCTCTCTTCATCACAACTTTCCAACTTTGATAGGTAGTGATAAAATTGCCAAAAAAAGAAAACATCTTCAGGGGTAATGTACATATTAATCTCTCCAGCAAAGTCCAGTTCTTTCCATAAAAAAATATTCAGTGGATCAGATGTTTTCTCCAACTCCAAAAATACATCTGCCAGGGGCAGCAAAATTGTGCCAAATAATGGGACATTGTTATGCATATACTATGCAAATTTGTTTACCGATGAAAATTGCTCATCTTAAACAATAATTTTTTTTTTTTAATGATTAAGACACAGAAAAACTGTTGTGTTTTTACACTCAGTGAGTGTCAATGTTTTACACTATCTACATTAGCCAAAATACTAGTATATCTTAGACCTTTTCATGAATATCTATTATCAAACATGCACAATAAATTGAAAGTAGGCAAAGGTTGCCGCTAAATTTTATTCAGAGATTCATTTGTGCATAGACCTCTATACTTAATGCATAAAGTCCTCAACATCAATGTAACTTCCATATTAAGCAGAAGTTCCTATTTGAACTACAAATGATAAAAAGAAAAGAAAAGAAAAGCTGCTATTATTCAGTGTACCAGCATGTCATTGTCAGATAAAAAGTGCCAAGTTTGTGAATAAGAAATAAAAATGTAACAGAAAACGACTGTGTGAACATTTTGGCTTCCTTAAACTTTTTTGTTCCCTTCCCTGACGCGTCATTATAATTCGAATGTGTAGAAAGAACCCCCCACCCCAATTTTTCAGTCAAATTTGTTGTCAGCAGACTAAGTGTTTGCAGAGAAAATGAAAAAAGTTTACTATGCACACACAAACACACATGTGAGCAAAAAAAACAGTGTCCTCCTCTTGTGATAATCTTAGCTTTGATTTCCTTTCACTTCCATGCCAGTGATCAGTACACAGCTGCATCTTCTGGCGTCTGCAGATTCATAAGGATGGTCCTATCTCCACTCCAGAAGGGACACTAACTCAGTTTGGTTCTGCAACTAAGCGACTGTCATCAGGGCATAGTAGGTGGTATCTGCTGTGTACTGCATCCGACCAGGCACTACTGAATATCAATGAAGGTTTCTTCTCATGGGTGGCTTCGATTTCATGGCGACCCATCCCTGATACTATGACAGCTCCCTGTGTACAGTTGGTACTGAAAAAGAAAAAGAAAAAAATCCTGGGCGTGGCTATGTACAGTTGATTTGGGATGAGTGGGTGTGGCAGTAACTCCACTGAGACGGTTCAGAACATGGGGCCATTAATATAAAAAAATAAAGAAAAAATAAAACTGAGGGCACAGTAGGACAGTGATATGGTTTGAGCTGACACAAAAATCTCCCCTGTGTGGGATTAATAAAGTTATATTGTATCTATTGTAAAATCATTGATCAATAAAAGCTTATATGAATTAAACAAAATAAACACACACACACACACACACACACACAAAGAAGAAAACTGATGGGACAAAAATGGAATAATTGGATGGCAAAGTATGATTGGAAAAACGATGGAGGGAAAAATGAACAGTGTGTGAGGGCACATGTGGAAAATGTCAGGCTGATGATGAGGGCAGGCGCTCTCAGAAGCAGCAATATCACTTTTTCCTCCATCACCACAAACCTGATCACAACCTGACAGCAATTCTCTCTCCCCCCTCCCCCACACCCATCCATCCCCTTTCCTCCTCCATCCCCTCCAACCCCCCTCACTCCTCTCCATCTATGCCTGGTTTGTATGACCTACAGCCATCATCTCTACACCCCCCCCCCCCCCACCGCCCCCAAACTCCCCTCCATCACCCCACCCCCTTTTCATACTTCAGAGGTACCCAGCTTCCAGACTGGCCAACAGGTCCCAGACTGGTCAATCTGATTGGCTGCTGTCTGGGTGAGGACTTGCAGTGACAGAAATGAAAACAAAGATAGGGGCGCCTGGTGGGATGCGTGTGTGGAACTGGAAGGGACACTGAAAACAGTCATCACACTCACTCACACCCTTAACACCGCGCACCATCTGGGCTGGGCCCAGTGTGGAAGTGGATGAGGTGAAATGTGGCAGCGATGGGGTGATGTGTGACAGTGACGTGGTGGGTCATGTGACAGTGATGTGGTGAACCTGGGACACAGTGTGACGGTGATGTGGTGAAGTGAGGACAGTATGACAGTGATGTGAAGTATGAAAGTAATGTTAAGTATGACAGTGATGTGTTGAAGTGTGACAATGATGTTAGAAGTGAGGACACAGTGTGTCAGTGATATGGTGAAGTGAGGACACAGTGTAACAGTGATGTGGTGAAGTACGGACACTGTGACAATGATGTGGTGAAGTGAGGACACAGAGTGACAGTGATGTGGGGAAGTGAGGTCACTGACAATGATGTGGTGAAGAGAGGTCACAGCATGACAGTGATGTGGTGAATTGAGGACACATCATGACAGTGATGTGGTGAAGTGAGGTCACAGTGTGCCAGTGATGTGGTGAAGTGAGGACACAGAGTGACAGTGATGTGGTGAAGTGAGGTCACAGAGTGACAGTGATGTGGTGAAGTGAGGACAGTATGACAGTGATGTGAAGTATGAAAATAATGTTAAGTATGACAGTGATGTGCTGAAGTGTGACAATGATGTTAGAAGTGAGGACACAGTGTGTCAGTGATATGGTGAAGTGAGGACACAGTGTAACAGTGATGTGGTGAAGTGAGGACAGTGTGCCAGTGATGTGGTGAAGTGAGGTCACTGTGACAATGATGTGGTGAAGTGAGGACACAGCATCATAGTGATGTGGTGAAGTGAGGACACAGCATGACAGTGATGTGGTGAAGAGAGGACGCAGCATGACAGTGATGTGGTGAAGAGAGGACACAGCGTGACAGTGATGTGGTGAAATGAGGACACAGCGTGACAGTGATGTGGTGAAGAGAGGACACAGCACGACAGTGATGTGGTGAAGCGAGGACACGGCATGACAGTGATGTGGTGAAACGACATGACAGTTATTTGGTGAAAAGAGGACACGGCATGACAGTGATGTGGTGAAGAGAGGACATGGCATGACAGTGATGTGGTGAAGAGAGGACACGGCATAACAGCGATGTATTGAAGAGAGGACATGGCATGACAGTTATTTGGTGAAGAGAGGACACGGCATGACAGTGATGTGGTGAAGTGAGGACATGGCATGACAGTGATGTGGTGAAGAGAGGACACAGCATGACAGTGATGTGGTGAAGTGAGGTCACAGCATGACAGTGATGTGGTGAAGTGAGGACACAGCATGACAGTGATGTGGTGAAGTGAGGACACAGAGTGACAGTGATGTGGTGAAGAGAGATCACGGCATGACAGTGATGTGGTGGAGTGTGCCAGTGATGTGGTGAAGAGAGGTCACAGCGTGACAGTGATATGACTAAGTGAGGACAAAGCATGGCAGACCTGTGGACAAAACTGGAACTGCTGACCATAAAAGTTTAATGGAAGATGAAAGCTGAGGGGTGCAGGGGGGGAAACCGAGAACAGAAGAACTAACAGTTAGATGACAGGTGGGGGATGAGGGGGTGATGACAGGTGTGTGGGAGTGGGGGAGGGGGGGGGGGGGGGGGGAGTTAGGGATGGTGCAGTGGGAGGAGGAAGGAAGCTGTTGTCTCACATGGAAGGACACCAGGGAGAAAGTGTGTGGTGCTGGGTGGAGTGGAACGGATCAGGTCGATCTCCATCTGATTGATCTGATTGGGGGTGAACAGGATACTGCACAGTCTTGTCAGCACTGGCTGACAAAACATGTGAGAGAACAGCACTCACAATCGCACCTAACAAAGATGCCCAATGTGTCGGTTCTCTCATGTTTACTAAGTATATCTGCAACAACTACTACTAAGTTTATTTATATAATGTCTAATCAAATAATTTTGCTCTTAGCACTATACAATACAACAATTCCATCAAGAATACATTTCTCTATGTTTTTGCACCATCCATCATTTCTGGTCAACACGGCTGATTAACACTCACTTTGGGATCCAGTGCACTTAATCTAAAAGAGTTGTTTCAACTTTCACAGTTCATTAGACTGAAAGCTGTGAATTCCTGCCTCCGAGCACACGATAGTTTTGCCGTCATGTTTTGCAGTGAAACCACATTCTCCAAACTCCCCTTTCCCAATACAAAAAAGATGAGGTCTTGGTCTTTTCTCTGCTTCTCCAGCTTGTAATCTATCTTGCCCTCTGGCCATTCCGAGCAACGTCTGCCCAGATTTGCTGATGAAATCATGTGACAGGGGTGACAACACAAAACCACACTGCTCAGACACAAGAGCTGGGAAATGCCCGGACTGCCCGACAGCAATGGGTCTGGTGACGTGCAAAGTAAAAAGAACAGAAAAAGAAAAAAAAGGGGCGCTGACCTAAAGTTGTTCTTATGTTCCCTGCACTTACATCACACACACACACACACACACACTGAGAACTGTATGGTGTGGTGTGGTGTGGTGTGGTGTGTGTGGTATTGTAATGGTGCAGTTTGGATCGGCGTGGTGAGGTATGGTATGGTATGAAAAGATGGAAAGGCATGGTATGGTATAGTATGGTACGGTAAGGTATGGTGTATGATATGGTACGGGTACAGTAGGGTATGGTACGGTACGGTATGATGTTGTATAGTATGGTACGATATGGTATGATACTGTATGGTACAGTACGATATAGTATGGTGCGGTAAGGTATGGTATGGTACGGTACGGTACAGTATGGTATAATATGGTACGGTCAGGTGTGGTACAATACGGTATAGCACCTACGGTGTTGTGCCATGTTTCACTGTATAGCATGACAGTCACACTGCACTGGGTGCTGCAGCAAGCTGTCAACACACATCATTACTCAGTAAAGAAGGCAACACAACGGAAAGCACATGACTCAAAATTAGCTCTTCCACACCCCTTCCTTTCCCCACCCCACTGTCCCGCCCAGCCACTTTCTTCTACCACCTGTGTGCAAGATGGGTAAGGGAAAGGGGGGGGGGGGGGGTGAGAGGGAGGGGTTTAATCAGGACCATGGAAGGCAGCACTGGGTAGGGGTGTGGGATGGGGGGTGGGGGAGGGGAGGAGGTCAGGGCGGGAGGAGTAGTTTAATCAGTGAGCACCATCGTGGGCTGTGCGGCCATGAATTAATGATGGCTGCCTCTCTGCCGGCCTGCACCCTGGCACGGGACACGTCCACCACCGCACCCCCAGGAAATGAACCTCCTGCTTCCAAACACTCACCTTCTCCTCACACAAAACGCACTTTATCATGGCGGGACGAAAAGAAAAAAAAAACAAAAACAGAAGTTTGTCGGAGTGTGTGAGTGCGTGTGTGTGTGTGTGGTTATGGTTGTGTGTGTGTGTGTGTGTGTGTGTGTGTGTACTTGTGTGTGTATATGTGTCTGTGGTTATGTGTGTGAAAGAGACAGACAGACAGAGCAAGACAGACACACAGAGAAAGAAAGTGTGTGGGGGGGTGGGGGGGGGGGGGGGGGGGGGCTGGAGGCAAGAACAGTGTGGACAGAAGTACAACTGGGACAGTCAGTGCATGGACAGGACTTCTGAACACTATGAGACAGTGACCTAACACCGGATCACCACAGTTTCTACATATAAACATATAGGTGAGGCACTAAAAGTAGGGTTGTCATAAATACAACCACTGTTCGAATCAATAGTTGAGAAATTTTACGCTTTGAATGTACACACCACGCAAGTTACTGAATGTACACACCATTTATATTACATCATTAATACTTTTACTGCCCCATCATCTGCACCATTTCAGTGGCATTATCTCCCACATCCCTCATCACCGGTACCCTCACACACCCACGTTATCCGCTGCAGCCTCAGCTCTGGCATTCCACATGGAACTATCGACGCAACTTCATCCGGAAGCTACGCACCAGAGGAGACCCTGCACTGCCATGAAGCACTTTACTAGTGGTGTTCAGTAGCGCCTGCTCTGATTTAACGCAGGACACCACCTGCTACGACCCTTACTGATGACAATTATCGATTAGTTACAGAGCCAGGGTGGATAAGCACCCCCTTCAGACTGGAGGCCACCACCACGTTTCTCTAACAACAGTCCAGTCTACCTGAAATCTGCTGATACCGAAGACTATGACAGGAACTCACCCCAAGCATACTGTTAACAAATGAGGATGCTGCTGCTGCCATGGGAATCCATTCTAGGTTTGGCACAACATGACAAGGCTTTAATCTATCGACTATACTTCCTTTCATGGTGTCAAAATATACAATTTTACAAACACCTGTAGTGCTGGCCAGTCAGCACTACTCTCAAAGTTGCAATAATGAAGTGAGTATCTTTGACCATGTGGTCCCAGTCTTCAGACTTGAGGTCATAGCACACTCAACTCTGGGTGTGAGCCAACTTTGGGCTAAAAAAACAACACAAAAAAACACTAAGCAAAAAACAACAACAAAAAAACCCACTGACAAAACAAAAAACAAAACAAAAAAAAAATCTACTGATGCTTGAACTTACATCCTCCCAGTCACCTGCTAACCATTACGCCATAGCCACTGGTAGGTAACCACCTTACATGGTCACTTTTAAGAGAGAGAGAAAGTGACAAGAAAAAAAACACAAAAAACAAAAAAAACACAGCAAGAAACAGTAGGCACACACACACAAAAAAGCGTGAAGCTACTTTGAGTTTTACAGTGTCTACAAAATGCAACTTTTCTAATCTTCCTTCACTGCTAATGCTCCTGGACTGCAGCTGCTCCCCCCCCCCACCCCCCTCCTTGTTCCCAGAAATGGGTTTACCTTGCCTGAACAGTCTTACCTTGCTGCTACAACAGTATTCTCAGCACTGTCCTGGAGAGCCACTAAGTCCAAAGGACAGACTCATAAAAAAACAATTCTCACAGATTTTCACCACAAAAAAAAAGAAAAAGAAAAAAAAAGAAAAAAAAAGTAAGCTCTCACAACTCTAAAACATAACAAAATAAACAGCTCCCATGGTTTCAAAGGTGTTTTTGGTTGTTGTTCCCTTTTTGTGTGCATGCGTTGTTCTTTTTTATGGACTAAGAAAACAAAGACAGCTCCAACAGCCTAAATGACATGAAAACAAAGACAGCTCCTTAACAAAGACAGCTCCAACAGCCTAAATGACAAAAACAAAGACAGCTCCTACAGCCTAAATGACACGAAAGCAAAGACAGCTCCCAAACAAAGAAAGCTCCAACAGCCCAACTGACAAGAAAACAAAGACAGCCCCTACAGCTTCAATGACAAGAAAACAAAGAAAGCTCCTACAGCTTCAAGAAAACAATGACAACTTCAACAGTGTCAAGGACAAGAAAACAAAGAGAGCTCATACAACGTGTAGAAGCCAAAGACAGCTCCTACAGCTTCAAGAAAACAAAGACATCTGCAGCTTCAAGAAAACTAAAACAGCTCCTAAAAGACATGTGCAGCTTCAAGAAAACTAAAACAGCTCCTACAGCTTCAAGAAAACAAAGGCAGAACCCATTGCTTCAAGGACATGAAAATGAAGACATCTACAACTTCAAGGTCAAGAAAACAAAGACTGCTAATACATCTTCAATGGCAAGAGAAAAAACAAACAAACAACAAAAAAAAAAAACAACACCTGAAGCTTCAAAGACAAGAAAATAAAGACAGCTCCAACTTCCGAGGACAGGAAAAGAAAGACAACTACCATGGCTTCAAGGTCAAGAAAGACAACTACCATGGCTTCAAGGTCAAGAAAGACAACTACCATGGCTTCAAGGTCAAGAAAGACAACTACCATGGCTTCAAAGTCAAGAAAGACAACTACCATGGCTTCAAAGTCAAGAAAGACAACTACCATGGCTTCAAGGTCAAGAAAGACAACTACCATGGCTTCAAAGTCCAGAAAACAAAGACAGCTATCACAGCTTCAATGACAAGACAAGAAAACAAAGGCAACTATCATAGCTTCAAGAACAAGAAAAAAAAACAAAAATTCCAATGAGGAAAAAGCTCCAGCAGTTGAAAGGGCAGAAAAAGAAAGCTCCTGGCCAACTGTAAGAACAGAAAGAATTTAAAAAAATTATTATTATTATTTTTTTTATTAGTCTCAGCTATTTACTATGAGTAGCTTCAGAAAAAGGCAAACAAACCCAAAATGATTGAGTGCAATATCTCTTCAAAAGACAAAAATACACAGAACTCCCAACTCATCACTGAGCACTTTGCTTGCATGACTGCCGAGAAAAGAAAGGCACAGAGAAACCATCACTCTCTCCCTCTCTCCAAGCTTACTTTAGAACTTATCTAACAGTGTATCCATGTATACATGTATAAGCACCAGACAATCAAAGTGTGTTCACTTCACCCAGCCATGTTTTCGGGAGCCCCACTTCCTTCAGTTTAACACTATAGAACACCTGTTTTCCCTTGCCCCTTTTGATTTCTTTGTTACATTTATTCAGACTCTCTTTAGTTAGTTTGTTCATGGTGACGAGTGAAAGGAACAAAGGAAACAAAGTGAGAGGGAAAGCTATGGACGCTTGTATACAGGCAGATGTCAGTAGGCCCTAGCCAGGTATGCCGCCTGTTGTGCAAACGACTCCAAGTTTGTCAAGCGCTTAGAGTTTGATCTCTAACCAAAGATAGGTGCCAAATATAAGTAACAATAATGACAGAGTGCCAATAATGGTCAACTTCCAGTTCCACAAAGTGAAGGGGAAGGGCTCAGCAGCACTAGCTAGCTCTGTGTGTTATCACTGGAGCGAAAGTTGAAAATTTGTCAGGCGGTGTATGTGTGTGTGTGTGAAACAGAGACAGAGAGTGACTCAGTGAGTGAGTGTGTGCACCTCTGTAGGTTTTTAACAAAGAAATGGAGCTACTGCTTTGTCTGCAAGCACTCCTCTTTTGCACAACCACAGGCACTTCTTTGCCCCCTCCCCCATCCAGCCTCCTTTCCACTCCCCCCATTGTGAACTTGTTCTCCCAGGGTGGACAGACAGAATGAGTGGTGGCAGGAGGACAGGTGGGGAGGGGAAGGGTAGGGAGGGAAGGAGAGAGGTGGGGAGGCACAAAGAAGTGTGCAGCCGCCATCCATCAGCTCTGAGAAAACCAGACAGGAGCATCCCTGGCGTCAGCCAATAAACATAATCATCCACATTTTTGGTGAGTGTGCTTGTGTGTGTGTGATGGTGTGTGTGATGGTGTGTGTGTGTGTGTGTGTGTGTGTGTGTGTGTGTGTGTGTGTTGTGCCAGCACCTCCACCACAAAGCACGGGCAAAAAGATGGGGGGAGGCTCAAAACCCCAATGGACGACCACATTATCCCCAGCGCCTGACCAAATGGACAAATCCTCCTTCCTCCATTACGACTCACATTCTAACAGCAGGAGATTACCCATAATGCCCAGCAATGGAGGTTTGTACTTTTTTTCCCCCCTCTCTCTTGTTTCTTTGATCTTGATCAATGCTGATCCTGACACAAAGTATCAATTATTTAGACGCCAGCAAGAGCAGGAAGCAGGCGGCTATGGGATGAGCAAGGGCTGGGGGAGGGGGAAGGAAGGAAGGTGAGGAGTGGCAGGGTGGGGGGAAGGGATGATCTGTTGATGAGATAAGTCAGGGGGATTTCTGCTCATCTATCTTTTGTCCAATTCCAATCCTTGCTTTCACTTCAATCACCTGCTCTACAACAGGTCTCTCTCTCTCTCTCTCTCGCACACACACATACACAACCAGATTAAATTTCAAGAGCAGCAACTTTTCATCTTATAAAAACACAAAGCTAGCATGCTTTCTATTGTTACTAATTAGCAAATGCACCCGTTAGCACAAAACTGCACACACACACACACACACACACAAACATGTATATATGCACCTTTACCTTAACCACCCTTCCCCCCAGCAATTCCCTCTTCCCACCCTCCTTTAAAAAAAAAAGTCTAATATCACTTAAAGGAAGACTACACACACACACACACACACACACACACACACAAGCACACACAATTCCCATTGCCTGACTGACCCACAGAGAGAGAGAGAGACAGCCATGCACGCAACAGCAGCAGGGTTCATTATGCTGAATGACTTGTTTGATGACTTGAGTTCCTCCGTGACTGCTGCTCCCACACCCCTCCCGCTCCCACACCCCTTCGCTACCACACTGACAACACCACTTTGGTCTCCAAGGCAGTTCATCACCCCCTCCCCTTCCCCGACTAACACTGCCCCTCTCTGTCCCCCACATGTTGGATGTTCTCTTTCGACATCCATGTCTTTCCTTTGAAAGCGCGGATACTGTGTGTACCAAATGAGTTCCAGGCAACCCCATGGGGAAAGTGATGTGCCACAAGAGAAAATTATCACAATTCCCAAAGTGCCAAGAGAGAGAACTGTCACATTTCCCGAAGAGCCAAGAGAGAAAACTGTCACATTTCCCAAAGTGCCAAAAGAGAGAATTGTCACATTTCCCAAAGTGCCAAGAGAGAGAATTGTCACATTTCCCAAAGTGCCAAGAGAGAGAACTGTCACATTTCCCAAAGTGCCAAGAGAGAGAACTGTCACATTTCCCAAAGTGCCAAGAGAGAAAACTGTCACATTTCCCAAAGTGCCAAAAGAGAGAATTGTCACATTTCCCAAAGTGCCAAGAGAGAGAACTGTCACATTTCCTGAAGAGCCAAGAGAGAAAACTGTCACATTTCCCAAAGTGCCAAAAGAGAGAATTGTCACAATTCCCAAAGTGCCAAGAGAGAGAACTGTCACATTTCCCGAAGAGCCAAGAGAGAAAACTGTCACATTTCCCAAAGTGCCAAAAGAGAGAATTGTCACATTTCCCAAAGTGCATTTCCCAAAGTGCCAAAAGAGAGAATTGTCACATTTCCCAAAGTGCCAAGAGAGAGAATTGTCACATTTCCCAAAGTGCCAAGAGAGAAAACTGTCACATTTCCCAAAGTGCCAAAAGAGAGAATTGTCACATTTCCCAAAGTGCCAAGAGAGAGAACTGTCACATTTCCCAAAGTGCCAAGAGAGAAAACTGTCACATTTCCCAAAGTGCCAAAAGAGAGAATTGCCACATTTCCCAAAGTGCCAAAAGAGAGAATTGTCACACATTTCCCAATGTACCATGAGAAAGGCTCACATTTCCAAAAGTGCCAAAGAAGAGAAAAACCACATTTCCCAGCGTGCCACGTGAGAGAATTCTCACATTTCCTTATGCGGCACAACAAAGAAACATCGCATTTTCCAAAGCACCAAGACTCTCAGCAAGTGAGAATAATCACATTTTAATTTTCTCAATGGTGTTAGATGAGACAAAAAAAATGACAGCACTACCTGACATGCTTCATAAGAAAGAATCGTCGCATTTCATTTGTGCCATGAGGGAGAAATATCACATTTTTGAATGCCATGAGATATTACATTTCTAGATTAAATAAATTTCACAAATGTGCCAAAATGAAATGGTAGCCTACTGGTAGTGCGTCCACCTAGGAAGGTTTGAATCCAAGTGTACAGAATCGATCCCCACACTCAACAGTTTTTTTCTCCCCCTCCACTAAACCTCGAGTGGTTGTCGGGAAACTAGTTGTTTGGCTGAGATGATAAACCCGTGTCCCATGAGTAGCATGCATTTAGCGCAAGAAAAAAACAACAACAACAAAAATAAACGACACAACCACAAAAGGGTTGTTCCTGTATAAATTTTGCAGAAAAATCCACTTTGCTAGGAAAACAAATTCACTCTGAGGCAGAAAAAGGAGAGAAAGGAAAAAGTGTTGCACTGCATAGTGCACTGTCACAACACGTTCTCCCAAAGGACAGCAGCCTGAATTTCACACAGAGAAATCTGTTTTGACAGAAAGTAATACAATACTGAGAGAGAGACAGACAGACAGACAGACAGACAGAACCAATTTTTTTTATTCTTTTCTTTTTTCTTTTATATCCAAGCCCTCAGGGCAAAAAAAAAGAAGTGAAATAAAAAGTGAATTCTGGTTTCAAGTGTGTTACTACAAAATGGACAATATTCCTGCCTTCTTCAAGTTCTTGTTTCCTTGAATAACGGTATATATATATGTGAACATTAATTTCTTATAATCATATTCCCATCCAAACCTGAGCAAGTGTGTTGCAATATGGAGGGATGAAGACAGAGGGAAAGAGGACAGAGAATGGGAGAGAGATGGATGGAGAGAAAGACAGAGTCAAACACACACACAGAGACAGACAGACAGAGAAGACAGAGATGAGATGGAGAAAGACTGATTGAGGATGGGAGGAAAACCGTATTTCCACATGTATCAAGAATGGGAAATATCTTATCATGATTTTATGTCCGCACAAGCCACATTTTGTAACATGGCACAAGAAAACGATGAGGATTCCTGACATGCATAAATAAAATGTAACAAGAGCATGATTCATCAAATCAACTGACATGCCCTTTGAGAAGAGCCACTTTCCATGATCGGTCTCAGGGGTGATAATTATCATATTTCCTCAAGTGCCACAGTGTGTGTGTGTGTGTGTGTGTGTGTGTGTGTGTGTGTGTATACATACATACATATATATATAACTGACATGCCCTTTGAGAACAGCCACTTTCCATGATCTGTCTCAGGGGTGATAATTATCATATTCCCTCAAGTGCCACAGTGTGTGTGTGTGTGTGTGTGTGTGTGTGTGTGTGTGGCGTGTGACGTGCATGCATGTCTGTCTCTGTGTGTAAGAGAGAGTATGAGAGAGAGAGAGAGAATGAGAGAGAGAGAAAGAGAGAGGGAGAGAGAGAGAGAGAGAGAGAGAGAGAGAGAGAGAAAGAGAGAGTGTGTCCAGGTCTCAACAATGCAATGGACAGAGGACAACGGTGATGTAACCTTGCAGCCTTCAACATGTAGACACACCAAACACTATGTGCTTGTGTGTGTGTGTGTGTGTGTGTGTGTGTGTGTGTAAATATCTCTGTGCGTCTGTATTTGTGTGTGGAAGTGAGCATGCGTACATGTTTGAGTCCATGAGCACATGTGTTCTTTCATGTGTGAGTGAGTCCAAGTCACAACAACACAAGAGAAACGATGATGTAATAATAATAATAAATAAACAATAACAATGCATTCTTATGAAATGCATTAACACAAATAGAAGCAAGCTCAAAGTGATTTTGAAATGTGATACTCAGAATGAATCAAGATGAAGTGGAAACAAATCACAATCATTAATATAACAAAAGCACAATTTTTGCAAAACCCAATAAGTACGTAACAATACTAACCGCTTGCAGCCCTCAGGATGCAGACACTCCAACACAATGACAACAATGACAGACACATGATTTGTCATGGCTCATGCCACCGCTAAAGTGTTCTCTGCTCCACATCCCCCCCCCCCCCCACCCACCCAACCCGGCCCCTTCCGTGGGCTAACTAGTGCATGCTGGCATCCTCTGATCACTTCAGGGAACTGTTGGGAGACATGAGACGTCCATGGCGATATACCATCATGGGCTGTCAGTCACCAATGACAGCATCCAATCTGCTGTTCTCAATGCTCACACATCCATCAAATTCTGCACTGTCGCCTGTCTCACGGTCCCTCATTGCCAACTTATTGCATGGCATCAACCCAAGGAAGTATGATGGGCCTGTCTTTCTGAGCACGCCTGCGTCTGTCAGCATACTGTGTTTCAGTGTGTGCTTGTGTTTGTCCGGGTATAGCTGTGTTTGTCAGAATTTGCCTGACTCTATGAGTTTGTAAACTTGTATTCATGTGCCTGTTTCAGTGTATGCTTGTGTTTATCACAATGCGTCTGAGTCTGCTTGTGTTTGTCAGTATCGGTCTGAGTCTGTGTCGGCATATGCTTGTTTGTCAGAATGTGCCTCTTTCATTTTTTTTGCTCATTTGTCAGAACTTGTCTGTTTAGTGTTTCAGTAAATATTTCTGCTTGTCAGTATACACCTGTCAGCATGTGCTTGCACAAGTGTGTGCATATGAAACAAGAGACAGACAGCATGCAAGCACAAGCAGCAGACAGACATGAGTCCTGATGCTCAGTCTCTTGCCTCGCAACTGACCAGTTATAGTAAACACTGCCTGAGGAACAATCCTTCAAAGTTCAATCAAAATAATAATGGTGATGATAATAATAATAATAATAATAATAATCAATGATAATGATAATAAATGAATAAGTAAAGCTCCCTAGCGGACACAGCCCAGCAGTAACATGACATGACGGAGATGCATTCAAGTCCCACCATCCCACCACATCAACAGACTGGGTCAAGTCGTTGCTCCAAGCCTTCCCCTATATCAGCCCAGTTTCCCTTGCCAGGCAGCTGACAGTGACGCCTCATTCCCCTGGATCCCCTACTCCTATTCCCTATCTCCCTCCACGCCAACATCAATAGTCCCCCTGCTGACACGACCCAAGTTCATCACACACCATTACCACGCCACAACAGACCTCAACCATGGAGCCTTGGCAGTAGTGGGGGGTGGGGGGGGGGACTATCAGGGGCGTACCACCTTACCCCCCCTCTCCTTATAAGTGGTGCTCACAAAAAAGACTGGTCCCATAGCTTCTCAACACCCCTTCATTATTTTCCTCTGATTGGCCTGATGGGGAGAAGGGATAAGTGAATTTGCCCGCTCCGGTCATGCACTAAGGACTGGGGGGTGGCTAACTAGATTGCAACAACTGAGACAAATATTTGCTGAGAAAATTCATTTTGTGGGGCCAGACATGACTCAAGGACAAGGAGAGTGATCCTGGCTATAGGGGGATGGGGTGGGTGTGGCTAGGGAGAGGTGTGTGGCCAGGAAAGACAGCGTGAAGGAGCTCCACTTCCAGCCACTTCAACCGCCCCCCCCCGCCCCTGCCTCACCCTACCAGTTCCCCCCTCACACCTCTCACCCTCATGCTCCACCCCTTCCCCCCATCTACCCTTACCTCTCTGTCCCCACCAAAGAAGAAAAAGAATTCCCGTCCACACACACACACACACAATAACTGGCCTGGGTGTCATTGGGAACTCGATTCAAAGGTATTTATATGTAGGGGGAAGCGCTCATCTCTGCCTATAATCCATCCACCTCTGCCTTATCACATTATGACAGTTGATTCAGTATTAGAGTAACCCCCCCCCCAACCCTACCCCCTCCCCCCACCTCACCCCTGATTCCATCCCCTAAATCATTTTACAAGAGCTTCTTCATTCTGTCTTGAGCAAATGCTTATGAGTTATGGTACAATCATGGTACAACACAGAAACAAAACTCCCCACCCCCCCAATTTCTTAGTACTGCCATCAACAAAAAAATCCCAGAACATGTATAACATCATTCCATGGTCACATTCAAGTGCAGTGACGGCACAACAGAAATCAACAGTACTTTTTTTATTTTCTGAATCAGCATGTCGCTGTGATGCAATAAAGTGACAAGTGACAAGTGTTTTTTCTTTTTGTTTTACTTTATTTGTACCTCTTTTTTTTTCTCGTGTGTGTGTGTGTGTGTGTGTGTGTGTATAAGCGCACGCAAGCGTGTGTGCATGCATTCATGTGTGAGTGTGTGTGAGTGCATGCGTGGAGTGATGGCCTAGAGGTAACGTGTCTGCCTTGGAAGCGAGAGAATCTGAGCGCGCTGGTTCGAATCATGGCTCAGCCGCCGATATTTTCTCCCCTTCCACTAGACCTTGCGTGGTGGTCTGGATGCTAGTCATTCGGATGAGACAATAAACCGAGGTCCCGTGTGCTAGCATGCACTTAGCACACGTAAAAGAACCCACGGCAACAAAAGGGTTGTTCCAGGCAAAATTCTGCAGAAAAATCCACTTCGATAGGAAAAAAAACAAATAAAACTGCACACAGGAAAAAATACACAAAAAAAAGGGTAGTGCTGTAGTATAGCGACGCACTCTCCCTGGGGAGAGCAGCCCGAATTTCACACAGGGAAATCTCTTGTGATAAAAAAGAAATAAAAATACAAATACACAAATGTGAGTGTGACCTATTTCTTTCAGGTGTGAACAGATTAGTGAATGTTTTCTGTGAGCAGACACAACACAGGTGGAGGAGAAGAGGAGGCAAAGAGACAGGCAGACAGGAACCTAGAGTGAAGAAGCTGACACAAAGCAAAGGCCACAGAGGCAACGACGACTCACGTGGGTCGGTTCTGATCGTCTTTCTCCACCCCGGACTCCGACACCCCCTCCTTCTGCATCAGCATGCGTCGGAAGATGCTCACCTTCTTCTCGATCACATCCGCCGTGTGCCTGTCAACAAACATCCATCACCGTCTGATATCACACTCTTTTCAAGGCTTCAGAACACAAGACTCTGGACAAAATCAAAACAGAATCTACTGCATGCTTCAAAATAAAACCATACAAAAATCGCTCTTTCTAACTGTTTTAAGTTCCTAACAGGCCATGAATCAGACTTGCTTTGCTATGACTGAGTTGAGTGTTATTTTGTTATATATATGTTGAATGTCAAATTTTACTTCACCACACTTAATTTCTCTACGAGATAATAAAGGTATTCTGATTCCGATTCTGATTCTGAAATCACTCTGTTTACTTTTTTGTTTAACTGTGTAACAGATCATTCTGGTGACACAAAAATAGTAAGAAAATGACCGACAGTGTCAGTTTACCCTAGTTCTAATCATTATTTGTAAAGAAAAGGACAGAAGAGAAGAAGGTGACAGAATGGTTAAGATCTACCAATTCTGTGCCCGTGAGGGTCTGTATTTGATTCCCGCTCCTGCCCTTTCTCCCAAGTTTGAATGGAAAATGAAACTAAGTGTCTGGTCGTTTGGATGTGACGATAAAGCGAGGTACTGCGTGCAGCATGCTCTTGGTGCACAGAAAAAGAACCCATGGAAACAAAAGTGTTGTCCTCTGGCAAAATTCTGTAGAAGAAATCGACTCTGATGGGTACATGAATTTATGTACAACCACTAAAGGCCTGACAGCATGTTGGGTTATGCTTCTGTCAGGCATCTACCTAGCAGATGTGGTGTAGCGTATATGGATTTGTCCTGACACAATGAAGCCCCCTTGAGAAACTGAAACTGCGACTCTAAAGAACGCCACTGGTCAAATACATTGGAACGTCTTGTCCAGTACTGCCTGCGCCTACTTCCGTTTTATGACAAACAGCCGGCAACAAGTGCAGCTTCTGCTGACCTCAGGAAAGCTGCCTCTGGCACTACGACAAGTTCAAGGAGAGAATGCACCTCATACGATCTCTGGTATGTTCCATAACATGACAAGTAATAAAAGACCATTTTCAGAGGTGGCACTGAAGCCAACAACAAACACTAAGCTCACAGGCTGGGAACTGTCGCAGTACATTACTAATTTCACCTGGTCTCTGCCTGTGTGTGCATGGCTTGAAAAACCTACACATCGGACTGCCTGGGAAAACTGAACCTGACAAACATGTGGAAATATATGTATGCTTTCTTCGCTTGTCTGCTGTGCAATCAGTTTTTGACTGCATCACCGTCAGTGAAAGGGCGACTGGGCAGTCAGCTTCAGTGCAGACTGACCATGCTTCCCTCCTCCCCCTTTTTCACTTTTACAACTCCATCCCATATCCTCATTTTTCTTTTCTGGTAATACATTCCACCGATGTCATGAATGATGATGTCTGCCGACTTGTTATTGCACAACCAGTAGGTATCTATATCAACCTTCTCTTTAATTTGGATGGACAAATGGAAATTTGAAGGGACAACTAGTCCAACAAGTTGATTTTTTTTTCCTTTACCTTCTTGTCTCCAGGACTGTGGACAAGCAAATTTTACCATGGATACCCACTCACATTTACGTGTGCATGTTTGCTTATACCTAATGTCACAAACACATACAAATCACACACCAACTTATGTTATACCCAATGTCACAAACACATACAAATCACACACCAACTTATGCTATACCCAGTGTCGTAAACACATACAAATCACACACCAAATAAATCCATGAAAACAATCTCCAAAAATGTATAACACATATATGTTCATGTGTGTGTGTGCTGCACAGTGCCCTTACAAAGTGCAGGGAAACACCACCCCCTCCCCCCCCCTCCCCCCCCCCCCCTACCCCCCACGAACACACTAAACACTCCTCAACTCTAAACGCGGGAACAGGCATGACACCAAAGTTAAGTTTTCACTGTACTATAATAAGTGGAAACAAAAAGTGAGAAAGGAAGAAAAGTTTTAACCAGGTACCCCTTCCCTGAACTGATGTGTTGGTCATCCTCCACTCTCCCTCCCTCCCTCCCACCCAACCCAACCCTCCTCCCTCCCCCACCCCCAGCTCTTCCTACTACTCCTCCTCTCCCCTTCCTGAAGGCAGTTTGCTAAATGAGTGCAGAGTGAAAACACCATCTATCAGCCTTAGTTCAGGGGCCGGCAGACACAAAGCTCCAGGAAAGCAGATTGGGACAGAGCCTTCCCCCATCTGCCAGACCTGGCATGGAGCAGCCTGTCACAGGGCCTGACTATAAACCTCCACGTCGACAGTCTGCAACCAGGTCCTTTTACTTTACATGCCCTGGGAAACTGGGGATGGGGAGGGGGGAGGTCAGGGGGAGGGAGAAGGTGGGAGGGTGGGAGGTTGACTGATGATTTTTTTATGCTGGATTACACAGCGCCTATCTTCAGTCAGAGAACAAACCCTTCAGTGCTTTTCAAACATGGAGTCACTTGCAAAACAGACTGCCTACCTGACTTGAACAAACAGACATGTAGTGATGTACACAGCTTTAGTCATTTTTCATCCATTTCCTGCGTAATTCAGTCAGGCATCAGTCACATACATGCACACACATGTACAGTGGATTTCTTTTTTGAATTTTGATAATGACAGCCCTTTTTGTTGCCGCTGGTTGGTTCATGTGTACCAAGTGCATGCTGTACAAGGGCCCTTGATTTCATCTGACTAGCATCCTGACAACCACTCAATGTACAATGGAGGGGGAGGATAGTCTGCTGCATGTGGGTTTCGATGCTGCACCCTCATATTCTCTCACTTCCTAGGTAGACACTTTACCGCTAGGCCACCATTACACATGGTTCATGGTTGGTACCCAGATCGCATAGAGATCAGAAATCCAACACTGATGGTACAAGATGCCCTGGGACCTTTGCAGTGAGTGGTGTACATGACCAGAAATGGCAGTGGCTTGGCATGTGGTCAGACAGGTGACATCCTCCAGCAGGCTGGTGACAACAGTAACCCTCCCTCCCCACAGATCCCATCCCTTGAGGGCCAGTCAGTCTAAATGCCACTCCACCCCTACACCTTCCCCTTCCTTCCTGCCTTCCACATCTGCCCTGTTCCCAAACCCATCACTCCTTCCCCTAATACCAATGTACCGTTCCAAGAGATCTGTGAGGAACCAGAGTGTCTTCTGGCACGTACCTGTAGTTTCCGGAACCATAAAATAAATAAAATCAGAACAAAATGGGAACAAATTTTATTCTGACCAATAACCAACACCCCCCCCCCCCCTTCCCCAAAAAGCACTACTTCTGCTAAAAGGATTACAACTATCAACCGCACCTTGACGGGTGTCTTTTCAACCAGTTCAAATCAAGAAGAGAAAGTGAAAAAGATATTGCAGAAGGAAACCATATGATTTGGAAAACATGTACAATTAACAAGGGGAAAGACAAAATTTGACTGAAAAAATCTGAATACACTTCCAACACAAGCTGTATGAAGTGTTTACTGAAAACATAGCAAGTGGGAAGCACACACTGTACACACACAAATAAAGAAAAAAAAATGTCCCTGATGCTGGCAAGTTACATGTCATGGATTACTGGGCACAGGATTTATCAAACATGGCAACAGTCGCGCAAGGGAAGGCATAAGAACGTAAGCAAAGAAACATCCCCCGTCAGACCAGGATGGGTGACCGTCTCGCATGTCTCCTTTGCCTTTCTGGCTAATTCCTTCCTTGCATGACTGGCGGAACGACTGCCATTGATTTTCACTGCTCCGCCATCCAAAAACACCATAAAGGCGAGGAGAGAAACAGCAATCAGCCAAATGTCATGTGGAATGAGCTACGGCCAATCCTGGCCAATCACATGGAATTCCAGTTGAAAGGCGTCTTCTCCATCGTTAGCAGTTCACTTGGGTGAGGGTTGGTGTAAGCAGCTTAAAAGCCACAATCAACCCCATCCATCTCCTCCTGTTTCCCCCCAACCTCCGCTGGGGACAGGAGATGGATACTTGGGCCATGGCGCATGTAGCACAGGCAGAATCATTCATCCACAAAGTTTATCACACCATGAAGCTGTCAATCATTACAGGTAATAGGCTCTCAGTGATCCCCCACTCACCCTCCCTACCACCCATCATTTCTCCCTTGATAATTCTACTGGATTTATTTTTGTTGTTGTTCCTTGAATATGTGTATTTGAAAACAATTATATAGGGGTCGGAGGGTGAGTTTAAATAAAAATGTATGTCTGACAACAGCATCTCAATACTGATTTTGAGTATAACACTGTGGCCTCAACAATCACTGGTGACTATGACACTGTGCCACAACATTTATTGGTGACTACTGATACTGGTGACCAGATGAGTAGATCACTGTTGCCACAACTATCACTGGTGACAATAAACTGTAGCCACAACAATCACTTGTGACAATGGGACAATGGCTACACCAAACTAACATATACAGACAACAGACAGAAAAATCCTATATATTAGTTATTACCTTGTGTGCAGAGTGTGCAAACATTACAGCACACTGACGGATTGCACCTCCAATAAGGTGTGTTCACTGACACAAAGACCCAAGCTGTCCATGACAACAGAACCACTCTCTTTGCCACCAGAGGTCACAAAGACAGACAGATATCGAAACAAAAACAGATATGGGGGGACAAAATGGAAAAAACGAACAGAAATCTTTGCAGCTATCAGACCAATAACAATCTCTCTCTTTTCCTCATCATCTTGTCCCTCACACTATTCATGTACTTGTGTCAGAAGTAAACACACAAGCATAAATACACTTGCATTCACACGCGCGCACACACACACACACACACACACACACACACACAGAGCATGCGCCGTAACTCCCCCTCCCACCCCTGACCCCCCCAAAAAAGTTTGGTTGTGTTTGTCTCGCTTTTCCAGTACATCCATTGTCCTAAAAACACAAAGGGAGGAACGGAAGAAGAAAGAGAAAACAGAACAAGGCGACAAAATAACAGCAGGCAGGAAAAAGCAACTGTGGGATTCGCCGCCGACTGGTGGTTGCCATAAAAACAAAAGCCCCCCTCACCCCCCCGCTGTCTTCTGCACGCCCATTCAATCAGCAACCGACCTAATTCAATTCCCTACCCCTTTCTTGCGGTCTGGCCAGGCGGCCTCTCGCCAGCCTCCTGATGGCGGGCTGCCGAGAGTGGCAGGAGGACAAGTTCCAGTCCACCAAGACACAATCAGCGCGGCCACCGCCACACATGTACCCTTACATCATTCAATCAAGCAGACCCAGCAACAACCTATTATTCTCTCCCCTCCCCCCACCCCACCCCCCCAACACCCCTTGACCCCCTCCTACTCGTTCCTTCCCAAGGGAACTGATGTTTTTGTGCATGTCAGCCCAAAGGATATTTCTGTGGAATCCATCAGTTAAAAAAGAAAAAAAAAGTCTGTGACACGCCCACTTCCTGTGGCAAGAACTCCCTACCAAAACAGCATGGGAGCACTGACTTCTCACAGAGGGACAAGAGGTGGTGACACATCACTTTGTTTTCTCTTCTTCTTTTTCTTTAAAGCATTCCACATGGAACTTTTTTTTGTTCTTCTCTTTCTTCTCATCCTTTAATTTGTTTAAAGCATTTCAAGAGAAAACAACATTCTTCTACTTTTTTCCCTCTCTTTTTTTTCTGGGTCTTTTTAAGCACTTCATGAGGAATAACATTTTTTGTTTCTCTAGATATTCATAAAAATCTATTCATTTATTCATTCTTTTTGAAGGAGCAAAATCTAACATTCATTTATTGGTCCTTTCTTTGTAGTCAATAACATTTCCACTTGGAACTGGAACATAGTCTTTTTTTCTGCTGCTTCTTATCCCTCAAAACATTTCACATAGAACAACATTATTTTTCACTTTCTGTTTACTTCATATGGAACAACATCCCCCCCCCCCCCCACCCAAACCCCCTCCTATCCTCTGTACCATTTCAATGGCACCACCCCATACTATTCATCCCAACTTCCTCACACATCGCCACATCCACAACTCTGTGGTCTTTGTAAGTACCTGCAGTCCTTTGGGAGCTATTGCTGTTACCATGCTGTAAAGAGGACAGAGGTAAGCAGAGGAAACCCTGCACTGAGGAGGCCATGCATTGCTGTGGAGTCATTTCAGCATTCAGAATGTTTGGCCTGCTCTGATCCAACATATGCAGGACACCACATCCCACTACTGCCAAAAAACTGATGCCAGCATTTGCCTGGAGTAAGACTGCCACCAGTCATGCCTCCAATGACATTTCACAATGAATCTATCCATATTAACCCTTTCGCTGCCAGGGAAATAAGATTTAAGTGAAATCTATTTGCCAGGGTTTTTTCCCAAAAAACGGGTATAAATTTTCAAAAAATTCTGTGCTCTTTGTTATTGGAGAAAGACCCATAAAAGTATATATTTTCTGAAAGGTAAATGAATAAAGAATACAAAACACATGCTGTTTTCCCATTTTATATATTTTTAGTGACATGCTGTTGTTTTGAAATCAGTGTTTTGTTTTTTGTCACATTTTCAACTTGTTCATTACAAACATTAGTCAGGTAATTTGCACAAAAACATCATATTTTCTGGACAAATGGATATCTGCAAACACAAAATCATACTAGAACAACCACAATATATATATATATATTTTTTTTTAAGAGATAGATACACAATACATTGTGACTTCTCCAAGTGATACGATGGATGTGAGGCCACGCCCCCTCAGTCTGCACCCCCTTCCTCCTCACCCCTCTCACACGGTCACTTGATTCAGTTGTCATCAGACCGCGTTGGCTGCGTGCCAAGAATATCGCTCTGCTGCTAATTCGGTCATCTGTCGTCTGCTAACATCTGTACAGCCGGTATCACTCACTGACAGTCGCATCTTGGCCACTCTCTTGATTACTCCCTTTATTTTCTATCAGATCGTCCTATAAATGTTCATCACTATCTTCTTCGAATTTACGCTTCAATTCCTTCTGAGCATCAGCTAAAGAAAGAAATCTTGGTTGATTTAGTTCGTCACGATCGCATGTCTTGAGCACGGCGTCAGTCCGACATTTTGTTGAGCGAGCGAGGAGAGAAGTCAGGCAAACACTTGGACAGTGACCCAACCAAAACGTTCAAATAAAGGACTGCTTCATGACGTAGATGGGGTTTCTAGCTATGAATAGAATCTAGAGAGATTCCCCAGGCTAAAGCTACCACTATTTTTGCCAATGAAGTGAATGCAAACCAGGGAAAAGTCAGAATATTTCGATGACGAGTTATCTCGTCATGCAGGCAGCGAAGCATACATGCTTGCCATGACGAGTTATCTCGTCATGCAGGCAGTCTAGGGGTTAATGACTGTGACAGGAACTCACTATAAGCATGGAAAATGGAGTGGAAACTGAAGCTGGGATCACCATGACATCAAAGCACAGAGGGCCGCAAAATTAGGTACATTCTGTTTTTCTACATGGATGATGAATGATTATGAGGCTGATGACAATGCTGCTATGAAGATCTATTTAGGTTTGGGACAACCTGATAGCTGTTGTATTTGCTTCTAACCTAATCTGTTGTTTTCATACTTGATTCCGGTGTCAACCAAGCCCAACAGTAAGCTGCAGTGTTTGAAAATTTGAGCTACACTAAAAAGGTTAACATAAAGGTCTCATGGCTTTTACAGCCATAGGGGCGGTGAATTTGATTTCACTGGGTCTAAGGCCCGGCAAAGAAAGGCAGGGCCCAATTCTTTCCTTCCTCTCCTTTGAAGTTCAACCTTCCCTGAACAAAGTCAGGTACCCATTCACACCTGGATGGGGTGAGGAAAATTGGAGCCAACTGCCTTTCCTGAGAACACAATGGCGAAACAGAACCTAAAACTCCCATCATTGGTGAACAATTGATTAAAAGTCCAACACCTCACTGATTCTGCCACAGCACCCCAATATCACATTACAGGTGTCAATGACCAACAACAAAAAACACACGAGAAAAATTTATTCACTGGCGTCAAAAAACAACAAAAACATATGACATAATACATCTTTTTCTGGGGTCAGTAACCAATGATAAAAACATGGCACACAGAACATTGCTTTCCTGATGTCAGTGAAATGAATTAATACATGAACATAGGACACAGAACTTCACTTCACTGGTGTCAGCACCAACAAACACCTGAGACCAAGTACACTGACAATACACTATACAGACCTGATGTGTAACTAGTGTTGTACGGGAAACAACAGTGGAGGAAATAAAAAATGGAACAGGGAGGGGATCTGAGTGGATTTCTTCTACAGAATTTTGCCAGGGGACAACACTTTATACTGCCAAAGGTTCTTTTTCAGTGTGCCACGTATGTGCTGCAAACAGGACCTTGGTTTATCATATTCAATCCATCCAAATGACTAGATCTATGTGCACTTTCCTTTTCCAGTCAAACTTGGGAGACAGGGTAAGACATGGAATTGAACCCAGATCCTCACCAACACAGTCACTGTATTGGCAGAAAAACATCTGAACCATTCTTAATTTTATGATTCTGCCACCTTCCTCCCATGCACATGGAGAGAGTGGGAAAAAGTGGTGATGTAGCACAGGGAAACACTCCCTAGAGATGACACAGTCATGCTATATCTATTCCATATAAAGGTTGGGAGGGACTGTGTGTGTTCCCCCCACCCTCCACTTATTTTTAATTTTATCATTTTTTTAATACTCTCATACGGGATCAACAGTATACAAGTAATGTTCCTTTTGTTCATTGCGTTTCAATATCAAATTATAGTTTATAGTATACTGTATGGCATATCATTTCAGTCACAAAAGATTTCTCTGAGTGCTATTTGGGCCACACTTCACGGGTGAATGATAAGAAGGGTGGGGGAGGCCCAGATGGAGAGGGGGGTCATGTTTCTGTAAGCATGTACATGCACATTTTTTCGTATATGTATGTATTTTCAAGTACATGTATAAATGTACATTTTCATAAAAAAAGTACATTTTCCATAGAATTTCACAACTGGCAATTCTCTTGCCGTCAAAGGTTCTTTTATGTGCACTAAAGTGCAAGCTGTCTCATCCAAAAGACTAGCACCCAGATCATCAACCATCACATATGGTCTGTTGAGGAAAGAGTAAAAGAAATCCTGGTGCTCATAGGTAAAGTTCAATTCAGTTCAGTTCAGCTCAGCTCAGTTACTCAAGGAGGCGTCAGTGCATTCGGACAAATCCACATGCTAGACCACATCTGCTAAGCAGATGACTGACCAGTTGCATAACCCAACATGCTTAGTTTGGCCTTGCGGGAAAAAAAGTGCATTAACAAATAAATGGATCTATTATATCTTTAAAATAAATCAATGAATAAATAAACAAACACATAAATAAACAAATAAAAGAATAGATGAATAACTAAATAAACAAATCAACGAATTAAAGAAAGTAAGCAGATAGAGAAATAAGATAAAATGTATGTGGAAAAAAGTTACATTGAATTTAATAATAAATAAGCAAATAAATAAGCAAATAAATCACTAAATATTAAAAAAAAACATACAGACACACACGCACACACATACATGCACAACAGATATGCAACAAACATGCAGTTTCACAAATAAAAGCATTAACGAAAGTTCACAGGCCCAACACTACACATAACATTAACAGCACACGAGACCCAACACATAACACACACACACCATCTCCCACATCACCCCACCCAACCCCTCTCCCACCACGCATATTCCTATGCATTGCAGCTTCCATGGCACACACACACACATGCCCATGCCCACCCCTCCCCCTCCCCATACATGTACACACACCCATGTTCCAATATTCCATAGCTCCCACACCACCCGCAATACAGACATGCATACACACATCCCACCCTCTACATACACACACACACACACGCACACATCGTAGCCCCCACCATACACACACACACACACACACACACATGTACACACACTCATACACATATGCAAATACACACACAGAGTTCTCCTGACACATGTGTAAACTTGCACACACGAGCGTGCGTGCGCACACACGTGCATGCGCACACACACACACACTTGCTGCCACTGATTTGCCGCAAGAGGGGTAGGAAAAGATCTCTGATGTCTGGCGTGTTGCTCATCCTAATGTATTTAGAAAAGCCCAGAGAAACTCTGTTCTGTTTTGAAGGAATTTGCGCTGTGTTGGTTTGGAAATGATGCCAATATTCCTTTGATTTGCAAAGAATTGTGCTCTACCTTTCATGCTGGACTTATGGCCGCTCCCTCTCTCTACCTTTCTTTCTGTGAGGCAATTCCTGATGTAATGGCCTTTTACCAGGTTTCTGAGGTACTCTTACTTTTCTAAGGATTTCTGATTTTCCTAGATGTAGACTGCTTGTTGCTGTGTTGCCAGCATGCCTGTCCGCTCGCTGATTTCCCTCAACACCAGCATGCCCATAGGGAAAAAAAAACAAAACAAGGATCATTTCCTAGTCAGGTTCTTTGTTAACTGTTACAGGCAGACAGGTGGTCTTTGAAGGTTTACTGACCCTTTTTCCTCCATCAGACAGACAGTAGCAGTTCAGACAGAGCCAGGCTTTGAAGGTTTACTCAATAACTGACTCCTCTTCCTCTATCAGACAGACAGAAGGAAGTTGTTCAGACAGCCAGCTGGTCTTCTAGGGTTTACTGACCCCTTTTCAGACAGCCGGTTTTCTGAAGATTTATTGATCAATTTTCCTCCATCAGACAGACAAACAGGAGAAGAAGTTGAGAGAGACAGCTGGTCTTTGAAGGTTTACTGACCCCTTTTCCTCCATCAGACAGAGAGAGACTGAGAGAGAGAGAGAGAGAAAAGTAGATGAGACAGACAGCTGGTCTTCAAAGGTTTACACAGTTATTGACTCCTTTTCCTCTTTCAGAGTCAGACACACACACAGATGGAAGAAGTACAGACAGACAGCTAGTCTTTAAAGATTTACTGACCTCTTCTACTCTCTCAAACAGACAGAATAGTTCAGACAGCTACTCTTTGAAGGTTTATTCAATTACTGACCCCTTTTCCTCCACCAGACAGACAGACAGAAGTAGTTCAGACAGACAGCTGGTCTTTGAAGGTTTACTGACCCCTTCTCCTCCATCATCTCCTGCATCTCCATGCACTTCAACTCCACACGACGCTTGCGGTCATGGCTGGCGATGTCGGCGTTGGGCTGGCGGCCCACTGCCTTTTCCCCACGGCCACTCTCGTCCTCCCCACGGCCGTCCATGGCGCGGTCCTTGCCACGCTTCACGGAGGACGTGTTCTTCTGTACAAAGCCGTTGGTGCCACTGCCGCGGGACGTGGCAAGGCCGATGCCGTTGTACATCACGTCTCTCTCCCCTCACCCTCCGCCTGGGTCATCAGAGCAATATACAAATCACACACATATAAAACCAAACAACAAATATCATAATGATAATATATTAACCTCTTCAGTGCCCCATGATGTATATTTATATAAATACTTTGATGTGTCCATAGCCACTAGTCAGAAAGCTTGATACGTGTCTGCTTCAATTGTCCGTGAGGAGCAACAGCCAATCATGCTCTGTATGATAATATTTGGATGTTATTGTCAGTACTCCAATCACAATGCTTTCAAAATGGCAAATGACAAACCACAACCTTGAAAGAATAGTGTGTTCCAACTATATTACATAAAAATAAAGAGAGAGATTTTGACATCTTATTGGATGGTTTGCTTGACTGACTGAATGTTAGAACATTTGATAATTTGCAGACAGGAGGGAGAGTGGGGGTAGCTGATGAGCTAGATGTAGCCAACAAAGGAGAGAAAGCTGAGAGGGGGATGAGCATAGCTCTGTGGTTGACCTAGAGACTGAGTTGACCTTAAATAGAAACCATCCACTTATTCTGGGCAAGGCGGTAAGGAGAGCATGATGAAGTGTGGTGAACAGTTCCATGGGAGTTGTATTATGTGTACAAAATGGTTAAAAAAAAAACCATGCTTGCATTGATTGAACATTTAAGTCTCCTGGCGAAATTATGAGCAGTGCTCCCCCCCCCTCCTCTGCACTGTGGGCCAATTGGGTCATCATTAACCTCTTTGATAGTGTCTGAAAGTGAGCATAAAATCAGTGGGCATGACGCAGACAAGAGCTGCAATTGAAGGACTTGTATACAATCACTGTGCTAAATGAACTTCTAACTATCTGAATTTGATAGACTGTTCATTTTGCTTTCGTGAAAGGGGTTATGTATACTTTACTGCAGTAGTTTACATGCAAGAATTTATTGTTAATTATTACCCCCTGCAACCCAAAACATTATTACCCCCTACAACCCAAAACCACCTGGCAAATAGGAAGCACAACTCAAAATAATGCTTGGCACTTAAGAGGTTAATAATATATTAACAAAAACATCCTGTCAAAATCTAGCAACCTGCCAACTTTATGATTTGCTGACAAAATACCAGTGCTAAAGTTTCTCCCTCTCTCTCTCTCTCTCACACAGTCACACAGAGCAGGTTTCACAGTACTAGGGTCAGACTCAGATCACTTATTTTTGTGGCTCCAATCTTGTGAGTTTCTGCAAATCCTATATGTTTTACAATTTATTTGTAAAAATGTGAAGAATAATTTATTTTTTTCTTCCAAATGTTGTCTTTTATTTGCATTAGACATGAAGATGTGTGGCTCAGGGTCATGAGAAAAGAGACTGATGCCATTTCCCTATTCCACACAAGCCTAAAGCTAAAGTTAAACAATTTCTTGCATTTATGCCATACACACATTTTCATGAAAAACTCTTTTTATCATAGAATAACACATTATCTTCATTGTTCATGATTTGACAGAGAAGCTCTGAATAAAGCGATGACCTGTGCATGCATATTTTTCCATTCTCCAAAGTACACCAAAGTAGAGAAGCTATCGTGAATGAAAATTTCAATTTTTAGTTTTCGTTTTTCTGACTATATCGACCTTGACAACTCACAACCAATGCATCCATACTATCTTTTGTCATAGAACTGTGAATGCTGGGGGCTTTTTTGAAGATTTAAAGGCTGCAATAGCCGAGTGGTTGAAGCACTGGACTTTTGATCTGAAGGTCCTGGGTTTGAATTTTGTTGACGGTGCCTGGTGGGTTAAGGGTGGAGATTTTTCCGATCTCTCGGGTCAACATACATGCAGACCTGCCAGTGCCTAACACCCTTCATATGTATATCATGCAGAAGATCAAATATGCACATTAAAATTCTGTAATCCATGTCAGCACTGAGTGGGTTATGGAAACAAGAACATACCCAGCATGTACACCCCCAAAACAGGGACCCCAAAAACAGAGTATGGCTGCTTACATGGTGAGATAAATAAACAAATTGGTCATAAATGTAAAATCTTACATGCCTGAGTGTGTATGCGTGCGTGACTTAAACCTGACTGCATGACACTGGAAATGAATGATGAGTGCCCAATGGCAGCTGACAGTCGGCTCTACCCAGGTAAGCAGCCTGTTGTACAAATGACCCCATGTTTGTAAAGCACTTAGAGCTTGGTCTCCAAACAAGGATAGGTGCCATAAAAGTATCCATATGATCATGATTCATTCAATCATCATTTAAAATCATAGTATCACTCGGGGTCCAAAAGATTGGTCCATGGGTGCGTTGTATTTCATATTCCTGAAAATTTGAAGTGTATTTTGTTAAAATCGTGATAAGCGTAGATTGAAAACATATGGTTGCAAAGATAGCTGTGATATCCATCAATCTTTTAAATTATGAAGTGTTTGCTATCTCTTACAATACTTTAATCGCATAAATAATATTGCTATCTCTTTCAATACTTTAACTCTCTCCATACGAATGGCGAAAGAGACAACGTTAACAGCGTTTCATCCCAATTACCATCATCAAACTATTGCAAGCGGAACGCTCTTATACTGAAGAGGTGAATGTTGACAAAGAATACCACAGTTCTGACGATGGAAGCTAAAGGTTGGGTCATTAAGACACCCACTGGACATCCGAGGGGTCTGTGTAGAGGAGAAGAGAGGACTGGCCGTACTGAGTGAGTTAATCGCATCGGTGATATTAAGAAAAGAGTCAGTTTCATTATTTTTTGTGTGATAAGGCATCCAGAATAGGGAAGCACAGAAACAGAGACTGCAAACACCTGAAATGGAAGCAAATACAAATAAACATATAAATATTTTGAAACAAAGAGATACAAGTTGGCTTTTGCAAATCTATGGAGAGACAACCGACTACCAATCTGTGTTGAAATGCAGGGCTTTGTCATGAGGTGGCCTCCCTTGACACACATCAATCTCCCTGTCTTCCCCTACAGTACCTGCTCCCTGTTGCCCAGGACATTAAGTCTTGAGCTGACTGACGCTCTTTTATCTATCTCATCTGTAACATTGTTTTAAATGTCTTTGCTTGATCTGTGGAATATTCTCAACATAAGTAAATCCTGAATTGAGTTTAAAGTGCCACAGAGCCACTATTTAGCATAACATGCATTTAGTGTGAGCACTATCAAAAACAGAAATTAGAAAAAAATTTTTAGAGAAAAAAAAAGTCAGGTAACTTGATTAGCCAAGTAGCTCTAACATGATGCCAAATCCCCTTATCTATTTTATTAATTTTTAGGACTGCATCCTGCTCTATTCAATATTAGCAGTGTCTCTGAAACCGACTAAAAAAAATGCAAAGACATGAGTCACTAAGTGCATTTCTAGTGGGAATCAGTCTGCTTTAAATCAGTCATATCATCAAGATATGTTGTCTTCTCTGTCATTGGAAAACCACCTGTTTCCAACTGTCAGCAAAGCTCATAAATTCTAGCATTACTAACCTGGATTATGGATCTACTGTGATCATTGATGTTACACTGTTACTATTGCGGCCAACGAATAAGGACCTATTTTTCTGCTTCTAAAGAACCCACGGGTGATGAATACAGTTTTGCTTCTGGAAGATAATAATGTTTAAACTCCCATGTGGTTCTGGAGAGAAAAGGATTTTTTTGTTGTTCAAATCATACTAGTGCACACTGCCATAACCATAAACGAGTCACATGTAATCTATCAGCAAAAATTAACACTCTAGTTAATAAACCTATACTATAAAATTTCCCCAAATATGTCTTGTATCTGCTGTCAAGTTCTGTACAGTACGGACCATGGCTGTTTTTGCAGTTGCTTGCGGTCAAATGTTTTCAACTTCCACGTATGTTTTTCACAAGATGAATGCTTCATGAGCTAACTTTCTACTTTCGCATTTACTGATTAAGTTGTCATACCGCTTATTTTTCCGTAAATTCGTTCCACGCTATGGTCAGAATAAACGTCAACTTCATAGGAACACGACTGTGCTTGTTTTTGGGGTGTTTGTTGACATGTGTTTGGTTTTTTTTCCTTCAAAATGATGGCAATCAACACTGCTGTGGAAAAAAACAGATTGAAAAGAAACCAAAAAATACATGTGCAATTAATATTCACATTGCTATATTACATACCAATGTGTGGGTTGTCGAAGTAACACGTCTCTAAATTGCCACTTGCTGTGTGTCTTTTTCAGGAAAACTGTGTACACTAATTTATGTCAATCTTCGCAACCTGCGCATGAAAGGCGGAAATGACGTTTGACAGTTGATTTGGGGAAATACCCCATTTGGGAATGTACTGTTTGCAAATGTAGCAAAAGTCGAGGAGGAAACGATGTCATTCGTTTGTTTATATACAAAGCATTTTTGTTTTGAAGACGCGCTGTAATGGAGACAGCAGCATAGAAAAGAATAACAGGTTTTTTTTGGCAAAACATCAATCTCATTCTCTACTCCCTCCGCATTTTCACGCAACCTAAGCTGGTGCAGTTTTGTGGGGGGCAGGCATCGAGATCGTATGTTTATAGGTCAGTGGGGGCAGGCTGGGTGATGGCCGACTGGAGGCAGTGCTGTCCAATCATCTTTTTACAGTCCATGCCCATGTCAGGTGATCAACCTTACTGACTTGCTACAGCCGTCCAAGAAGCCCAGTGGAATACTATTAATTAATGTTAATTTGAAAATGAAGATACGACATCAACTGAATTCAACGCCGGTACATTAACGTGCAAGGTCATAAACATGTCAGTGGTTATTAAACACACAGACACATTTATAAATGGTAAAGGATTGTAAAAATAGAATAAAATCAAAATCGAAAAAGAGAAAAGAACGAAATGAAATTTTAAAAAAGAAAAGAAAAGAATGAAATAGAATTGGGGAAAAAAAAAAAAGAAAAAAAAAATGCCAGCGCAGAAGAATCAGTCTTCAGACGAATAACAAAAACCGAGAGAGAAAAAAAGATGTTAGCACACGTGGACAAAACGTTTAAACAGCGCGCGCGTGTGTGTGTGTGTGTGTGTGTGTGCGCGCGCGCCCGTGTGTATGTTGCCGCGCGCGTGTGACACTGACAGTGTTTGTGTGACGGTGAACGCACGCGCGCCCGTGTGTATCAGGGTTTGCAGGGAGAGACTGAGAGGGAAAATCGGGATCAGCAGCCCGATACTCCCCCGTGTCGGATATTCCCCCGAGTCGATACTGCCCCCAAATCTCTCAGATTCTCTCTCTCTCTCTCTCTCTCTCTCTCTCTCTCTCTCTCATTTTCTCTTTAAATTCTCTCATTTTTCTCTCATTTTCTCTTTAAATTCTCTCATTTTTCTCTCTCTCTCCCCCTTCTCAGTTTCTGACGGTTAGTTTCTCAGTCTAACTGTTATTCTGTTATCAACATCATATGACTTGGACTTCGCCTCGACTGTTGTGCTGCTCACCTTAATTTTCTTTTGATGACTGTGTTAGTGACTGTCCGCCTACGTGACCACTCTGAGTGTCTCCAATGCCGCTGAATCAGTGAACAAAAGATTTTTTGCCTCCCTAAAAAAAAAAAAGATACCATTATTCAAATAATATTCATTATTTCATTCGTCAGTTCAGTCTGTCTCTCACCCACTCCTTTCCGGATCTCTCTTACTGATACAATATTCAACAGACCATGTCTCTATGTCTCTTTCTCTGTCTTTCTGTCTGCCGTCTCTTATATACACAGACTGTGCCAATATGTCAGTGTGCCGCGTGCGAGTGCGTGCGTGCGTGCGTGTGTGTGTGTTTGTGTTCGATCGGTCCATATATGTATTAATTCCATGCACTAGTACACACGCAGACACACACATATGCACACACACATAGTCTCTCCATCTCTCTCTCTCTCTCTCTCTCTCTCTCCCATGCACGTGCACGAGCACACACACTAGAGACAGATATGCACACACTCACTCACTCACTCACTAACTCTCTCTCTTTTTCTCTATATGTCTGTCTGTCTATCTATCTGTCTCACACACAAGCGGACACCCTCCTACTCTCCGAACCACACACGAACTCATATACGCGGCCACCCCCCCACCCCCCTCTGGAGGGTGTGTGTGTGTGTGTGTGTGTGTGTGTGTACGCAGAGAGAGTGGGTGAGGGAAGAATGGACAGAGATATACCAATGTACTTATTTGGTCTCTCTCTCTCTCTGTATATATGTATATGTATATATATATATATTTATATATATATATATGTGTGTGTGTGTGTGTGTGTGTGTGTGTGTGCGTTTATGTCACTGATATATTCAATCCAACTTCACTCCTGTTGTGGCAATATTACCACTGAGTTATTTCCGTCCCTCCCCTGTCTCACTGTCTAATTCTTCATCAAGATCAAAATCTCTGTTCAGTCTTTAGGATATCGTCTTATCATGCACGGAATATGATATATCTAATAAACAGTAGCTTAAAAAGACGCGCACACACTCAAACAAATAAATGTAAATCTATATCCATACCTCCCCCAACCCTCTCTTGGTGTGTGTGTGTGTGTGTGTGTGTGTGTGTGTGTGTGTGTGTGTGTACCGAAGGAATATATATATATATATATATATATATATATATGTTTATTTGGTGTGTGTGTGTGTGTGTGTGTGTGTGTGCTGAGAGAGAGGGAAGAATGGAGAGATATATCTTTGTATTTATTTGTAGCACGTGCGCGGGCGCACGTGTGTATATATATATATATGTGTGTGTGTGTGTGTGTGTGTGTGTGTGTGTGTGATGTTGAAGCCAGTTACTTATTATTTAATCCCGTGCATGACAGGACTTTATCCTTAAGACTGAATAGATTACACTTTGATCATGATGAAGAATTAGACAGAGACAGGAGGGTGGTGTGGAGAGGGACGGATATCACTCAGTCAGTTGTTGAATATTGGCAGTAAGGGGACTGAAGGTGAATATTCCCTCTGTTAGGCAAAGGGCAGTCATTTCCGACCAAATCATTAGGTGTGTTTTTTGTTGTTTTTTTCACCACAACGACATAATAATGTAATAATGTAATAATGTCAAATGAAATTATGCAAGAACATTATATGAAATGAATTTGGGGCTTTAGTATCATTGATGAAACAGTAAAGATGGGGAAGTTAAAAGGGAATCCCCCGGTCAAAGAAAATATGCTAAAACTCAGTGATAAAAGTGGAGACACCAGGACATTATGAGTATTTTAGTTTGGTTGGGTGGCACTGCAGGGGAGATAAAGCTGTTAAAATTTATTTGTGTGTGTGTGTGTGTGTAAATAATCAATAAAAACGGAACGAAAATATACATTTTTTAAATACGACGAGCAGTAACTTTTTGACATACACAACTGATTAATTTATTTAAAGTATTATAAATCATATAACATGAATTATTCTTGCTAAACCTTACAGCAGCAAAACGTTATGCGCGTGCGTATTTCTTAGGCATCCTTCAGTTTCGCAAGACTATGGAGTTGTGCTCTAGGTGTGTATTCTGGTATAGCGTCGGGTGTGGCTGGCCAGTCCGACGCGGGAATGACAGTCCCTGTGGCAGAGGGCACAGCTGAAGTCTGACGCTGGGCTGCAGCCTCCCTTCTCATTCTCTTTAACTCATGCTGCTGAGCGGCGAGTGTCTCTTCGAACTTGGAAAGACCTTTCTGCACAGTCTGTCTCCATGCTGACCGTTCGAGGGCTGTTGCTTCCCAATTGTTCTGGTCGATGTTCAAGGCTTTTAGGTCCCTCTTGCACACGTCTTAGAATCGCAGCTGTGGTCTGCCTGTGGGACGTTTTCCCCGCTGCACAAGTTCTCCGTAGAGGAGGTCTTTGGGGATCCGTCCGTCGTCCATGCGCACGACATGGCCGAGCCAGCGCATACGTCTCTGTTTCAGCAGCGTGTGTATGTGTGTGAAAGAATTGAAAACATGAACAATCCATGCAAACACTGACGCATAACCCCACCCCTCAAAACCATATGCCTTATGATATGCCATATCATACAACTTAATTAATTAATTAATTAATTAATATATTTTCCCCATGTTTATATGTTGCTAATCATATTATATTATATTGTTTATTAATGCTTAATGATACCGATTCAAATCTTTGTTGATTAGTCAAGTTCGCTTACTGTAACATCAGCATTTCGTTCTGAGGGGAGTAGGGGAGACTATTGAATAAAGCCTTCTTGTGCAGTAGTTTGCTCCCTTTTGGGTGAAGGTGGAAATGTGTTAGCCCTATCAAAGAAATAACAATTTTGTATGGATACGTCTTTGTGTCTTTTGACATCATTGCAGTATTGTACATGCTAATGATCCTATGGAATCTTACACACACTCACGCGCGTGCGCGAGCGCACATATACACACACTGTGACACACACACACACAAACTCATACACACTGACGCACACACACACACACACACACACACACACTGACGCACACACACACACACACACACACTGACGCACACACACACACACACACACACACACACACACACACACACACACACACACACACATGCACGATCACGGTATATTTAAAAAAAAAATTCTCCTTCATCTTTCTGTTCTTTGAAAGTTTCATTCGTTTTTGTTTATTTTCTTGATTATAGAAAAAAAAGGAGAAAAGAATAATATGGACATATAGTAGTAGGAGTAATTTCACCTAAGAATACGGGTGGATATGTGGTAAGCAGTAGTAACAGTAGTATTAGTCGTATCGCTGGACGGGTCGCCTTAATTAAGGATGTTGCCTGATGCATGATGTTGTTTGTTGTGCAGGTACGATGTTTCAGAATAATATGGACGTGAAGAAGTAGGAACAGTTTGAACTAAGTCATTCGGATGAGACGAAAAACCGAGGTCCCGTGTGCAGCATGCACTTAGCGCACTAAAAGAACCTACGGCAACAAAGGGTTGCTCCTGGCAAAATTCTGTAGAAAAATCCACTGCGATAGGAAAAACAAATAAAACTGCACGCAGGAAAAAAAAAAAGGAAAAAAAAGGGTGGCGCTGTTGTGTAGCGACGCGCTCTCCCTGGAGAGAGCAGCCCGAATTTCACACAGAGAAATCTGTTGTGATAAAAAGAAATACAAATACAAATACAAAACTAAGAATACTGACGGGTGAATATGTGGTTAGCAGTACGTAGTGATGGTAGTATTTTTTGTATTTGTGTTCGTATTTCTTTTTATCATAACAGATTTCTCTTTGTGAAATTCGGGCTGCTCTCCCCAGGGAGAGCTCGTCGCTACACTACAGCGCAACCCTTTAAAAAAATTTTTTTTTCCTGCGTGCAGTTTTATTTGTTTTTCCTATCGAAGTGGACTTTTCTAAAGAATTTTGCCAGGAACAACCCTTTCGTTGCCGTGGGTTCTTTTACGTGCGCTAAGTGCATGCTGCACACGGGACCTCGGTTTATCGTCTCATTCGAATGACTAGCGTCCAGACCACCACTCAAGGTCTAGTTAAGGGGGACTGATAAATATCGGCGGCAGAGCCGTGATTCGAACCAGCGCGCTCAGATTTTCTCGCTTCCTAGGCGGACGCGTTACCTCTAGGCCATCACTCCACTGTGGGTATTAGTCGTACCACAGGACGGATCGCCTTAATTAACGATGTGATGCATGATGCTGTTCGTTGTTGTGCAGGTGTGTTCCAGCTGAGCTTTCCCTTGGAATAAGTCACCAGCCTCGCTTCACACGTGGACGGCGATACTGGTGGACCCACAGAGACTGTGAATGACAAGTGGACGACCAGAGACAAGAAACAACACACACACACACACACATACACGAACGCGCACACACACACACACACACACACACACACACAGGCGCGCACGCACACACACACACACACACATACACACACATTGACACACACACACACACAAAAACAACACACACACACACACACGCGCGCGCGCGCGCACACACACACACACCACACACACACACACACACACACACACACAACACACACAACACACACACACACACACATACACACACACACACACGCACACACACACACATGCACGGACACACACACACACACACACACACACACACACACACTTTTCAGTGGATATGTATTGGTCTCCGACCGAGGAAAGGCGCTATAATTTTATACGTGTCCACATCATTCATTCATTCATTCATTCATCATGTATTGGTCTCCGACCGAGGATACGCATTAAATACGTGTCCACATCATTCATTCATCATGTATTGGTCTCCGACCGAGAATAGCCTGAGGCGCTATATACGTGTCCACATCATTCATTCATTCATTCAGTATTGGTCTCCGACCGAGGATAGACGCTATATACGTGTCCACATCATTCCTTCACTCACTCATTCATTCATTCATATATAATTTGTTGCATTACTGACAAAGATCATAATAACATTTCGCACACTTGCCGGCTAACATTACGTGAGTTACTGGTCAAGAAACCATCAACATCAGGACCACAGCGCACGACTGAGAAAAGTGTCATGACCATTGGTCACAGAGGGCTGACCGACCCCCCTTTATTCTTGATGCTGATTGGCTAACTGGGAGCACGTGGACGAACCGTGATTTGAAGGTCTGCCTCATAGAAACGCATGACATTTGCTCAGTGCACTAATTCACCTATCTTTCTCTCTCTATTTTTTTTTTTTTTTTTTTTTTTTTTTAAACCACCACCCCAGTGGTCCTGTTTCAGAGTTTGGCTGTCTCTGACTCCCTCAATCCGACTCTTTTTCTGGTCTCCCTGTGTCCCCGTCTGTCTGTCTCTCTTCCTGTCTCCCTGTGTCTCTGTATCTCTCTGTCTCTCTTCCTGTCTCTGTCTCTCTTCCTGTCTCCCTGTCTCTGTATCTCTCTGACTCTCCCTGTCTCTGTCTGTCTCTCTTCCTGTCTCCCTGTCTCTGTCTGTCTCTCTCCCTGTCTCTGTCTGTCTCTGTCTGTCTCTCTTCCTGTCTCCCTGTCTCTGTCTGTCTCTCTTCCTGTCTCTCTCTGTCTCTGTGTCTCTTCCTGTCTCCCTGTCTCTGTCTGTCTCTCTTCCTGTCTCTCTCTGTCTATGTGTCTCTTCCTGTCTCCCTGTCTCTGTCTATCTCTCTTCCTGTCTCCCTGTCTCTGTCTGTCTCTCTTCCTGTCTCCCTGTCTCTGTCTGTCTCTCTTCCTGTCTCCCTGTGTCTCCGTCTGTCTGTCTCTCTTCCTGTCTCCCTGTCTCTGTCTGTCTCTCTTCCTGTCTCCCTGTCTCTGTCTGTCTCTCTTCCTGTCTCCCTGTGTCTCCGTCTGTCTGTCTCTCTCCCTGTCTCCCTGTCTCTGTCTGTCTCTCTTCCTGTCTCCCTGTGTCTCCGTCTGTCTGTCTCTCTCCCTGTCTCTCTTCCTGTCTCCCTGTGTCTCCATCTGTCTGTCTCTCTTCCTGTCTCCCTGTCTCTGTCTCTCTCTCTTCCTGTCTCCCTGTCTCTGTCTGTCTCTCTACCTGTCTCCCTGTCTCTGTCTGTCTCTCTTCCTGTCTCCCTGTGTCCCCGTCTGTCTGTCTCTCTTCCTGTCTCCCTGTCTCTGTCTGCCTCTCTTCCTGTCTCCCTGTCTGTCTGTCTCTCTTCCTGTCTCCCTGTCTCTATCTGTCTCTCTTCCTGTCTCCCTGTGTTTCCGTCTGTCTGTCTCTCTTCCTGTCTCCCTGTCTCTGTATGTCTCTCTTCCTGTCTCCCTGTGTCTCCGTCTGTCTGTCTCTCTTCCTGTCTCCCTGTGTCTCCGTCTGTCTGCCTCTCTTCCTGTCTCCCTGTCTCCGTCTGTCTGTCTGTCTTCCTGTCTCTGTCTGTCTCTCTTCCTGTCTCCCTGTGTCTCCGTCTGTCTGTCTCTCTTCCTGTCTCCCTGTCTCTGTCTGTCTCTCTTCCTGTCTCCCTGTCTCCGTCTGTCTGTCTCTCTTCCTGTCTCCCTGTCTCTGTCTGTCTCTCTTCCTGTCTCCCTGTCTCTGTCTGTCTCTCTTCCTGTCTCCCTGTGTCTCCGTCTGTCTGTCTCTCTTCCTGTCTCCCTGTGTCTCCGTCTGTCTGTCTCTCTTCCTGTCTCCCTCTGTCTGTCTGTCTCTCTTCTTGTCTCCCTGTTTCTGTCTCTCTTCCTGTCTCCCTGTCTCTCTCTGTCTCTCTTTCTGTCTCCCTGTCTCTGTCTCTCTCCCTGTCTCTCCCTGTCTCTGACTGTCTCTCTCTTCATGTCTCTCTATCTGTCTCACACACACACCTCAACCAGCAACATGTGTTTTGACTGCGTGGACGTGGAGTGAGCGCGACAGATCTCTCTCTGTCTCTCTTTCTGTCTCCCTGTCTCTGTCTCTCTCCCTGTCTCTCCCTGTCTCTGACTGTCTCTCTCTTCATGTCTCTCTATCTGTCTCACACACACACCTCAACCAGCAACATGTGTTTTGACTGCGTGGACGTGGAGTGAGCGCGACAGATGACAAACATTTCACACGCTTGATAGAGTTTTCACATTGCTATTTCATCGTTGATGTAAGCTTTGTGATATGTATAATCATCATCTAATTATATCATATGTGCTGCTTCTCTTTCAAGATACTCTTTTATCGTGCCGGAATGATACAGTTTTCACACAGTCATTTCATTGTGGATGGAAGCTTTGTGATATGTATAATTATCATCTAATTAAGTGATACATGTGACAGCTGATTCTCTTTCGAGATACTCTTTTATCGTGAATGTCTGTTCTGATAAGAGAGGAAAAAAAAGAAGAAAAAAAAAAAAGAAGAAAAAAGCTTTTTCTCTGTTTCTTGTCCTTTTGTTGACTTGTATTCTGCCGGTTAATGCCTATCCAGTATAATATTATTAAACATCTATATATTAATTTTCTACTCTCTCAGTTCGTTCTTCTGTCTGTCTGTCTGTCTCTGTGCGTGCGTAACTAAAACCTGAATGAATAACACAGGAAACGGATGATGAGCGCCCCGGCAATGACAGTTGTCAGTCGGCTCTACTCAGGTACAGACACAGCCTGTTGTGCAAATGGAAATCTTCTTCTTCTTCTTCTGCGTTCACTCGTATGCACACGAGTGGGCTTTTACGTGTATGACCGTTCTTTACCCCGCCATGTAGGCAGCCATACTCCGTTTTCGGGGGTATGTTCTTGTTTCCATAACCCACCGAATGCTGACATGGATTACAGGATGTTTAACGTGCGTATTTGATCTTCTGCTTGCATATACACACGAAGGGGGTTCAGGCACTAGTAGGTCTGCACATAAAATTATGTTGACCTGGGAGATTGTAAAAATCTCCACCCTTTACCCACCAGGCGCCGTCACCGTGATTCGAACCCAGGACCCTCAGATTGACAGTCCAACGCCGCTTTAACCACTCGGCTATTGCGCCCGTCGTGCAAATGGAAATGATTCCGTACTTGTACTTGAAAGCGTTTAATGCTTGCACGGTCACCGACTGAGGGTTGGCGCTGTAGAAGTATCCATAATCATGCTAATTTACTTTTATTATCATTTTCACAGCTACAGCAACAATAAATATCTCACACGGCTTTTTGCCAGAAGACGTAAATTGAAGCTACACTCATCACATTTTCTCTTTCTCTTACTCTCCTCTGCGCAGGGACGAAGTCTAAAAATAATTATTAAAAAAAAAGAAGAAGAAAAAGAAAAAAAAGGAAAAAAAAAAAAGAAAAAAAAAGTGAGACTCCAACACAAGGTTGAAGGAAGACTGTTTTTATAATAATTGTCCGCAATTTTTTTTTTTTTTTTTTTTTTTTTTTTTGAGAACGTGGTCTCTCAGTCCTGAGCACTTTCGGCATTTGAATGGCCCAGAGACAGGACGTACAGCCAGTTAGTTAACACGGCCATCACACGTGCACAGCCACTGGACGACAAGAGGAGAAGCCGCACAGCTGCCGCTATACATACCTGGATTCCATTCCTCATCTTGTGCCGCGGGTATGGAGGAATCCGATACAACAGTTCATCGTTCTCACTTCAGGACGGTAAGTCCGGCAAGGTATGCCACCTTTTTATTTCTGTGTAGACTTCACACCGTTTTACTTGGCCATTAAGTCATGACACCTGTTCTTTACGGGCATACTTCACACGTACCGTTCTACTTGGGGCAGTAAATCCTGACCCTGTTGTTTATGTGCACACTTCACACTTACCGTTCTACTTGGGGCAGTAAGTCCTGACACCTGTTGTTTATGTGTACACTTCACACGTACCGTTCTACTTGGGGCAGTAAATCCTGACCCTGTTGTTTATGTGTACACTTCACACTGTTTTACTTGGGGCAGTAAATCCTGACCCTGTTGTTTATGTGCACACTTCACACGTACCGTTCTACTTGGGGCAGTAGGTCCTGACACCTATTGTTTATGTGCATACTTCACACGGTTCTACTCGGTCAGTAAGTCCTGACACCTGTTGTTTATGTGTACACTTCACACGTACCGTTCTGCATGGGGCAGTAAGTCCTGACACCTGTTGTTTATGTGTACCCTTCACACCGTTCTACTTGGGGCAGTAAATCCTGACCCTGTTGTTTATGTGCACACTTCACACGTACCGTTCTACTTGGGGCAGTAAGTCCTGACACCTGTTGTTTATGTGTACACTTCACACTGTTTTACTTGAGGCAGTAAATCCTGACCCTGTTGTTTATAGGCACACTTCACACGTACCGTTCTACTTGGGGCAGTAAGTCCTGACATCTGTTGTTTATGTGTACCCTTCACACCGTTCTACTTGGGGCAGTAAGTCCTGACATCTGTTGTTTATGTGTACACTTCACACAGTTCTACTTGGGGCAGTAAGTCCTGACACCTGTTGTTTATGTGTACACTTCACACCGTTCTACTTGGCCAGTAAGTCCTGACACCTGTTGTTTATGTGCACACTTCACACCGTTCTACTTGGCCAGTAAGTCCTGACACCTGTTGTTTATGTGCACACTTCACACGTACCGTTCTACTTGGGGCAATAAGTCCTGACACCTGTTGTTTATGTGCACACTTCACACCGTTTTATTTGAGGCAGTAAATCCTGACCCTGTTGTTTATGTGCACACTTCACACGTACCGTTCTACTTGGGGCAGTGAGTCCTGACACCTGTTGTTTATGTGTACACTTCACACCGTTCTACTTGAGGCAGTAAATCCTGACACCTGTTGTTTATGTGCACACTTCCCACGTACCGTTCTACTTGGGGCAGTAGGTCCTGACACATGTTGTTTATGTGCATACTTGACACGGTTCTACTCGGTCAGTAAGTCCTGACACCTGTTGTTTATGTGTACACTTCACACGTACCGTTCTGCTTGGGGCAGTAAGTCCTGACACCTGTTGTTTATGTGTACCCTTCACACCGTTCTACTTGGGGCAGTAAATCCTGACCCTGTTGTTTATGTGCACACTTCACACGTACCGTTCTACTTGGGGCAGTAAGTCCTGACACCTGTTGTTTATGTGTACACTTCACACCGTTCTACTTGGGGCAGTAAGTCCTGACACTTGTTGTTTATGTGCACACTTCACACAGTTCTACTTGGGGCAGTAAATCCTGACACCTGTTGTTTATGTGCACACTTCACACGTACCGTTCTACTTGGGGCAGTAAGTCCTGACACCTGTTGTTTGTGTGTAAACTTCACACCGTTCTACTTGGGGCAGTAAGTCCTGACATCTGTTGTTTATGTGCACACTTCACACGTACCGTTCTACTTGGGGCAGTGAGTTCTGACACCTGTTGTTTATGTGTACACTTCACACCGTTCTACTTGGGGCAGTAAGTCCTGACACCTGTTGTTTATGTGTACACTTCACACCGTTCTACTTGGGGCAGTAAGTCCTGACACCTGTTGTTTATGTGTACACTTCACAAGTACCGTTCTGCATGGGGCAGTAAGTCCTGACACCTGTTGTTTATGTGTACCCTTCACACCGTTCTACTTGGGGCAGTAAATCCTGACCCTGTTGTTTATGTGTACACTTCACACGTACCGTTCTGCATGGGGCAGTAAGTCCTGACACCTGTTGTTTATGTGTACCCTTCACACCGTTCTACTTGGGGCAGTAAATCCTGACCCTGTTGTTTATGTGCACACTTCACACGTACCGTTCTACTTGGGGCAGTGAGTCCTGACACCTGTTGTTTATGTGTACACTTCACACTGTTTTACTTGGGGCAGTAAATCCTGACCCTGTTGTTTATGTGCACACTTCACACGTACCGTTCTACTTGGGGCAGTAAGTCCTGACACCTGTTGTTTATGTGCACACTTCACACGTACCGTTCTACTTGGGGCAGTAGGTCCTGACACCTGTTGTTTATGTGTACCCTTCACACCGTTCTACTGGGGGCAGTAAATCCTGACACCTGTTGTTTATGTGCACACTTCACATCGTTCTACATGGCCAGTAAGTCCTGACACTTGTTGCTTATGTGCACACTTCACACGTACCGTTCTACTTGGACAGTAAGCCCGGCAAGGTATACCACCTGTTGTTTATGTGCACACTCACAAAAAAGCTAAAGACCACTTCAAGAAAAGCAGGTATGCTTTCATGAAAAAAAAGAGAAAAAAAAAAAGAATCAATGTTTCAGCCCCCGCTCCCCGAAAAAAGAAGTTATTCATGGGTTTATCAAAGGATGTGGTTTTCCGTTGTAAAAAGGAAGTGCAAGTGTAAAGAAAGCACTTCTGATTATGTGATGTACTTTTATTACATTAGCATCAGCGCTGCTCCACTGTTTTTACTTCAGTTCAAAGTCTCTCCACTTTCAGTGATATCTGATCACTGGTCTAAAATTACATGGATAGCGCATGCCTTCATTGAGCCCCTTTGCGAACTGGTGCCAGCGGAAGTGTTCAATCAGCCATGTTGCTTCTCGTGTCAGTATTGCGCGAAGCGGTGACTTCATATGTGTAGCCGAGCGTTCAGCTGGCTTCACGACAAGCTTTCACTTGCTCTCGGCATTAGTTAACTCTCTCCATACGAACGGCGAAAGAGACGACGTTAACAGCGTTTCACCCCAATTACCACCATCAAAATATTGCAAGCGGAAGGCTCTTATACTGAAGAGGTGAATGTTGACAAAGAGGACCACAATTCTGACGACAGAAGCTAAAGGTTGGGTCATTGAGACACCCACTGGACATCCGAGGGGTCTGTGTTGAGGGGAAGAGAGGGCTGGCCGTACTGAGTGAGTTAAGTTGACATTCCTGTGTGTGTCTCCACTGCAAGTTTGCACCACGTGTTACTGCACTGTTTCCCTGTAATAACTTTGGTAGATAAACCTTTGGCAGATTTCAATCAAGACATGCCATTTGGCATGTCGTGGGGGCAAGCATAACACGATTTCATTGAAGATACACGGTTACAGTTCAGAAACTACCACCAGTTAGCAGACGACTTGTCAACGGACTGACGACCGGATACGAGAAACAATATGGCGTCCAGTTGGCGTCAGCTTTCCTGGCCAATGAGCTATCCATTTATTTTTTTTAGCACAGTGTATCTAATTCACTGTTTACCGGACATGCAAAATTATTTCACCATTCACGAAAGAAGAAAACTGTGCAAGTTCCAGAGTGGTCCTTGTGAATCCTGTATGTTTGTTTATTCCGCAGCCAACTACAGGGTGGAGAAAAAAGACAAAGACATTTCCGGGTCTGTCAGAGTGCACATGGCCTTAAGAAATTGAGAGGATATTAAAAACCAAGAGAGGATGCTTTTGCAACATAACTGGGGCGGACAGGCCATTTGAATTATGCTCAGCTATATCGGATGAATCATATTTTCTGGATAAATGTATATGATGTATAATGATTCGAGATCGTGTGCCCTAATGACTGTTGATACACAGTTGTTGAATTTCCAATTTTCAATTGACTCGTCAGACGGCATTGACATCAAAAGCTCCTTCAAATTTCAAGTTCTCTGTTACAACTGAACTTTTTAAAATTTATTTTTTTTTACTCTTAGCTAACAAGATATATATACATACATACATATAAATATATGGTTGTAGCGAGTCCTATCAGTCGCAGGTCAAGAAACCTTTCTTTCATCCAGACACATTACACACTGCCTTACAATCAGTTCATAAGCACACACACACACACACACACACACACACACACACACACACACACACACACACACACATTGAATGAGTGACAGGGATAGAAACACTCGCACACACTCACTCACAAACAGATATATATATATATATATATATATATATATATATATATATATATATATATATATATATATATATATATATATATATTTGAGGCTAACTGATCGACGTCGGCTCATTCAGAATGAGCCTTTTCGTTTTGTTTGCATTTTGGAGCGTCAAACCAGCGAAGGCATTCTGTGTGTGTGTGTGTGTGTGTGTGTGTGTGTGTGCGTGCGTGCGTGCGCGCGCGCGCGCGTGTGTGTGTGCTTCATTTCAGCGTTTAAATGCATGTTTTAAACGTCGGTATTGTCATTGCACAGCGAAGTTGAGGATGTTTTACATGGAAAGGCACTTAAAAATTGAATTCTTCTTCTTATTATTCATTATTATTATAAAAAAAAAGCATACATCAAAAGAAAATACATCAATTTTTAACGTGCTCCTTATACGTAGACCAGTTGCATGTATGGAAACCAATTTATTGTAATTGCATTAAAAGACAGATTTGTAAGAGATACATATTTCTCTGTTTCATATACACGTCTCAGCCCCATGGCTAAACTTGACCGGTCAGATTTGACCCCAGGGTAAAAACCGACGGGGGTATGAATAAGCTGCCGCACCGGTACTTTACGTATTCGTCAGAGTGAAAGGTGTTGCATACCTTCCGTGGGTTATCATTAGAAGAAAAAAAAAAAAAAGAAAAAAGAAAAGAAAAAAAAAGCGAAACCTCTTTTGATTTGATAGCAGCTCTTATGTTCAAGGACACACTATTTGTAATGACGTGAGGGGGTGTGAGTGTATGAGGGAGCATAAACTGGATCTACACGAGATATATCTGCCACGAACCGGTTTTCCTTGTTTACATTACATTCACAGTCGGCCTTTTGAAAAAAAACAAAACTGACGCGTGTCCTGGTCCTAAAATGCGTTCTGTCCTTGACTTGGACCAAGCAATTAAGACTGCTGACACACTGTGGAGTGATGGCCTAGAGGTAACGCGTCCGCCTAGGAAGCGAGAAAGTCTGAGCGCGTTCGTTCGAATCACGGCTCAGCCACCGATATTTTCTCCCCCTCCACTAGACTTTGAGTGGTGGTCTGGACGCTAGTCAATCGGATGAGACGATAAACCGAGGTCCCGTGTGTAGCATGCACTTAGCGCACGTAAAAGAACCCACGGCAACAAAAGGGTTGTTCTTGGCAAAATTCTGTAGAAAAATCCACTTCGATAGGAAAAGCAAATAAAAACAAACTGCACGCAGGAAAAAAAAAAGAAAGAAAAAGGGTGGCGCCACCCTTTTTTTTTTCTTTTTTTTTGTGGTATTTTTCCTGCGTGCAGTTTGTTTTGTGACGCGTTCTCCTTGGAGAGAGCAGACTGAATTTCACACAGAGAAATCTGTTGTGATAAAAAGAGATACAGATACAAATACAAATACACTGTCAGTTTATGAACCGAAAATGAACTTTAACTGACTGACAAAATTTTGGCCACTTATTCATGAACAAGCACGTGAAAAAAAAAAAAAAAAAAAGAAAAAAAAGAGAGAAGAAGAAGAAAAGAAAAGAAATATGCTGCATTTGAAAGTGCTATGATGAATCAGTGTCCTTCCAAACTAGTAAATGGAGCACACATTGATTAGCTAAACATCACAGCTAAGAGATTAATAAACAATGAGGCCAGGACCTTTTATATACCGGTGTGCTAGCTGAATTGGTGGCGAAGGCAGCATTGGCTTGAAGTTATGTACCTTGTGTGTGGAAAGAGTTACCACTCTTTACTATTTGTACTCACAGCTAAGAGTAACAAAATCTTTTACAAACAGAGTGAAAGAAATGTCCGACAGTCCTAGAAAACGTTTAAAAGATGCGACGGAGGGAAAAGGAAACTGAAAGAACCCAACAGATAAGAAGTTCTCATTCTATAAACTGAACACGAACTGACCACACAGCCGGGCAGCTGATGTCCAAAGACCAAGGTCATTGAGATAAGCTGGGGAGAAGAGGAGTCAGTGCTAACATGCCAGCATTGTAGCGACGTGTAAGTTGCCCAGGGCGAGTTTCTATCTCCTCAGAAACCCCACTTTCTTCTTTAGTAGGTTGCAGAAAGAACTTGATAAGGTAGTCAGTTCAACTAGTATCTCACGTGTGAACAGAATGTCATTATCTTACCCCGTTCCCCCCTTCTCCCCTTAAATGACTTATTTAACCCAAGGGAGGTTTATAACTTCGGCAGGCTTCCCTGCCACATTAATGCAGAAAAACTAAAAAAACAAAACAAAACCAACCCCCCCAAAAAAAACAACAACAAACAAACAAAACAAAACAAAAAAAACCGTCAACCAGTTTTCCTCCAAATTCAGAGACACGCGCGGACACAACCGGAAATACTGTAGAAGTTAGTTCCCTTCGCTTGCGATTTATGCATAATAATCATGTTGGCACTCTGAAGCTGTTTTGATGGAACAGAGTTTGACGCCCGAGCAAAGCTTAATATCAAGTCAGTGTAGATTATGCGATAAGGAAAGAATGCTAAATAGGTGCATGGCAGGCGATTCGATCCACTTGAAGACAGTAAGTCACATGAAAAGGAAGAGACCTACTTAATGCCGCGATAGCAAACTCAGTTGATAAAAAAAAGGTTCATATCTACCACTTATCCCCACAGCACAGACTGCGGCGCTCCCTCCCGCCTGTGTTTGTGTGTGTGTGTGTGTGTGTGTCCGTGTCAGTGTGTGTGTGCGTTACAGTGCATGCGACGGTGTGTTCGTTCTTTAGTTTAGCGTCTTTATATTATCAGTGATATTAGACGATGTGTGTGTGTGTGTGTGTGTGTGTGTGTGTGTGTGTGTGTGTGTGTTTGTGTGTGTGCGTGCGCGCGCGCAGGCGTGTACGCGCTCGTGTGTGTATAAATATATACAATATGTGTATGTATGGGCAGTTCGGCATTCCGAAGCTTTTTAGAACAGACAGATGCACGTGGTTCTTTATGATCTTGATTTGATTTGGCCATCACCAGTTTTGAGTGCTAGTCTGTATCAGCGGACGGTGACTCGGAAACACACCACAGACACACACAGTGATGGGGAATGTGGACAGTGAGAAAGATAATGACAATGACAATGTCACTGACCAACTTTTATCAGTGTCATCAGCAGTGAGCATGCTGTTTGAATTTGGGATTGTCTTCCTTTTGTAAAATGCGGGCCAGCTGAGGTAGATAGAGAAACGTTTAGAAGAGAGAGAGAGAGAGAGAGAGAGAGAGAGGGGGGGGAAGGGGTGGAGACAGAGAGAGGGAGAGAGAGAAAGAGAGAGAGAGAGAGAGGGAGGGAAAGGAGAGAGAGAGAGAGAGAGAGAGAGAGAGAGAGAGATAATGAGAGGAGAAAGGGATATACAGAGAGGGGGGAGGGGACACACACACACACACACACACACACACACACACACACACGACATGGAATGAGGCGTCCTGGACAAAAGTCCATTAAGTGTGACAGTAATAACAACAAAAAGAGCAGGAAAAAATTCTACACGTACACACAACCTACTGGTAAAAGCGTTGGACTTTCAGTCTGAGGGTTCTGCTTGGCAGATGTGGTGTAGCGTATATGGATTTGACCGAAAGCAGTGACGCCTCCTTGAGCTACTGATACTGATACTGTGTTCACGCATTCTCCACTGGGAGAGCAGTCCGAATTTCACACGGAGAAATCTTTTGTGAAAAAAAAAGAAAGAAAAAAAGGTGACACAACACTACACAACACACTATATTCCCAGACACTGACTTCGGGCCACACGTCACGTCATCAACATTATAAAGGAGGAGGAGGAAGAGGAGGAGGAGGAGGAGGAGGAGGAAAAGGGACATAGGTTTCGGTTAAAATCACAGGTGTGGTGGAAACACAAACGTTGTTGTTACTAAACAAAAGAGCAATTCAGTATCAGTATCAGTATAAGTAGCTCAACGAGGCGTCACTGTGTTCGGTCAAATCCATAATTATACGCTACACCACATCTGCCAAGCAAGAGCAGTTATGAATGATAATAACATGATGAGGATCGCACTGACAACTCTTGCGACAGGCCAAGGTTGCAACGATCACTCGAGTCGTCTTCAGTGTGTTTCACTTTGTTCTCAAGCATTGTCCGGTCACTGACCTTTTCGATTAAAAAAAAAAAAAAAAAAAAAAAAAATCACGTCAGCAAGTGTGTTCATCAATTCTTCCGAAGGGCTGTGTACGTGTTGGCCTGAACGATTTAATCCTTGATAATCCTTGACCAGAACTCAAGCCGTTAACCCACGACCGGCAAGAAATAGGAGAATGTTGGTGATGCGTTCAGCTCAACAGCAGTGCAGTGTCCCCTCCTCCCCCCCACCCCCTCCTCCTTCCCCATCGACCAAACCCGGTTTCGGGACAAGTCAAGGTGAATCGTTGACCTACTTAGTGACACAATGATATTATTTGAAAGTCCACTGGATTTTTTCAAAGCCCACTTGAAGAGCAAATTAATTAGCACGAGGACTGTCTTCATTCGTTTACCCTTCCATTTTTCTGTTGACGTCAACAACCGTTTTCGTGTGATGACGTCAGGGAGAACGAGAATGTGTAAACGGAGTAAGAAAATGGGGGAGGGGGAGGGGGGGGCCTGGGGGAGGGGAGGAAGAAAAAAAAGTCATCCATTTGAATTGTGAAATTCCACAAAGTGACACATTTTCCGCGGGTTCAGTCTAAAATAACTTCTCTGGAAAACGAACAAACAAACAAACAAAAAAAGACCAGCTTTGGTTATCCACCCGCGTTTCAGTTCCAGTTTTATTTGGAACCTGCATTTCAAGACTGGCAGAGAAATATAAGCCTGAGAGCTGCCTGGATTTATTTTCTTGTAGCTTTAATTAAACACTGTCACAGACCAAATCTTCATCTTCATGTAGGTCTAATTCCCCTCACCCCCCACCCCCCCTAGTAGTCTAATTCTCCTCACGCCCCCCCAGCCCCCCACACACACCCAGTAGGTCTAATTCCCCTCCCGCCCCCCTATTAGTAGTAGTAGTATTTTCATGTATTTATTATTTTTTAAAAACTAATTAATTAATTAATTAATTAATTATTTTCTCAAGGCCTGACTAAGCGCGTTGGGTTACGCTGCTGGTCATGCATCTGCTTGGCAGATGTGGTGTAGCGTATATGGATTTGACTGAACGCAGTGACGCCTCCTT
>NC_134904.1:14159074-14181574 GCF_041734735.1 Babylonia areolata | reverse complement strand
GGGGGGGGGGGGGGGGTGGGGTGGCGGCGTGTCCATCCATCCATCCGTCCGTCCGTCCATTCGTCTGTCTGTCTGTCCGTCCATCCATTTATCCGTCCGTCTTAGTTTTAGGAACAGACTGGGTAATCGGTCCCGAAATGGGCCTTTTGTGGGTCCACTGAGCTATAAGCAACATCATCCGTCCATCTGGGTGCCCACCCACCACCCATCCATCCACCCACCTACCCAGGGGGGAAGGGGGGGGAGGGGAGGTGTTGTTTGCGTGTGTGGGGGGTGGGGGGAGTGGGGGGGGGGCGAGTGGGGGGGGGGATTATGGGGTGGGGTGGGGTGGCGGCGTGTCCATCCATCCGTCCGTCCGTCCGTCCGTCCATTCGTCTGTCTGTCTGTCCGTCCATCCATTTATCCGTCCGTCTTGGTTTTAGGAACAGACTGGGTAATCGGTCCCGAAATGGGCCTTTTGTGGGTCCACTGAGCTATAAGCAACATCATCCGTCCATCTGGGTGCCCACCCACCACCCATCCATCCACCCACCTTCCTACCCACCCACCCACCTACTGCCTACCCACTCATCCATCCATCCATCCATCCACCTACCCATCCACCCACCCACCCATCCATCCATCCATCCATCCACCCACCTACCCACCCATCCATCCATCCATCCACCCACCCACCCATCCATCCATCCATCCACCCACCCACCCATCCATCCATCCATCCACCCACCTACCCATCCACCCACCCACCCATCCATCCATCCACCCACCTACCCATCCATCCACCCACCCACCAATCCATCCATCCATCTATCCACCCATCCACCCACCCATCCATCCATCCACCCACCCACCTACCCACCCATCCATCTATCCACCCACCTACCCATCCATCCATCCACCCACCTACCTACCCATCCACCCACCCATCCATCCACCCACCCACCCATCCATCCATCCATCCACCCACCTACCTACCCATCCACCCACCCATCCATCCACCCACCCACCCATCCATCCATCCATCCACCCACCTACCCATCCATCCATCCACCCATCCATCCATCCATCCATCTATCCACCCATCCACCCGCCCATCCATCCATCCACCCACCCACCTACCCACCCATCCATCCATCCACCCGCCCATCCATCCATCCACCCACCCACCCACCTACCCACCCATCCATCCATCCACCCGCCCATCCATCCACCCAACCACCCACCTATCCATCCACCCACCCACCCATCCACCCACCCCCACCCATCCACCCATCCACCTACCCACCCACCTACTGCCTACCTACCCATCCATCTGTCCATCCATCCACCAACCTACCCATCCATTCATCCATTCCCATATCCATCTATCCACCCACCCACCCATCCACCCACCCACCCACATACCCATCCTTCCACCCACCCACCAAGCCCACTTACCCACCCATCCTTCCACCCACCCACCCATCCACCTACCCACCCACATACCCATCCTTCCCATTTTTCACGGCAGGTATCGCTTTCTTTAATATAGTTTCAGTTCCAGTTTCTCAAGGAGGCTTCATCACCTTCGGACAAATCCAAAATACGCTTTTCCCACATCTAGGTAGATGCCTGACCAGCAGCATAACCCAACGCGCTTAGTCAGGCCTGGAGTGCATGCGTATACATTTGTGTACATTTGTTTTATCGAAATTTCAAAAGTGGATTTGGTAGAGAAAAATATATAAGTCAAATGCCTGATAATTACGTTATCAGCTTCTTCAGATTTCGAAGTAGTAATCATAAGCTGGAAATAGAAACAGGGAGACACAAAGGCATACCACGAGAGTTACGGCTTTGTAAGGTTTTTAACATGTCTGTGATTGGGGATGAGTTTCATTTTATGATGGAATGTCCCAATTATGATCAGCTACGAAATAGATATGTTCCTAAAAAGCATTTGTCTCCAAAATCGGTTTTTAATTTTTGTAATATGCTCAAAGGAGGCAAAAAGTCATTTTAGCTGTATGTAAGATCATTAGATTTGCAAATGTTCCCTAGCTATACTTTTGGAGTTAAAAGACATTTGTGGTTTCTCAACTTTTATGTGACATTGTTGTGTATTTGGAAATGTTTGTTCTGGGCACGAAAATATTATTTTTGCAGTAATCCTCCATACTCCAATAGGAGTGAAAGGATAATTAAAACTTGAAACTTGAAACTCAGAGTGGATTTCTTCTGAGGAATTTTGCCAGAGGGCAACACTTTTTTTTTGACTCACTTGTGTAAACAAAGTGAGTCTATGTTTTAACCCGGTGTTCGGTTGTCTCTGTGTGTGTGTGTGTGTGTGTGTGTGTGTGTGTGTGTCCGTGTGTGTGTGTGTGTCCGTGGTAAACTTTAACATTGACATTTTCTCTGCAAATACTTTGTCAGTTGCCACCAAATTTGGCATAAAAATAGGAAAAATTCAGTTCTTTCCAGTCATCTTGTTTAAAACAATATTGCACCTCTGGGATGGGCACAAAAATATAAAAAAAGAAGCCTAATTATATGCAAACTGCATTTACTGTTATATTTATATTTTTTGTATTCTCTAAACTTGGCACTTTGATCTGATATTCTGACACAACAACAAGAGGAGTCATTATTATTATTTTTTTGTTCAAACAGGAACTTCTTTTGCTAAACATGGAATTTTTATTTATTTGCAAACGTTTTGGTGCAGATAGTAAAAAAGGGAAATTACTCTGTAATTAATGCTAGGGGACTTAATTTATCACAAGTGAGTCTTGAAGGCCTTGCCTCTCTTGTTTTAGTGCTTCAAGTGCGTGCTGGGCATGGGGCCTTGATTTATCGTCTCATCCGAGTGACTAGACGCTCAGTTTCGATTTTCATGTCAATCTTGGGAGAAAGGGGGAGAGCGGGAATCGAACCTTAGCGCCTCACGGACACTAAATAGGCAGATAAGCGTCTTTGTATTGTATGTGTTGTATTGCGTTGTATTAATTGTATTGTATTGTATTGTCAGCCATGAGCGTGCCTGCATCAGACGTGGACAACGCCCTTCCTAGATCTTCGTCAGCGAAGCCAGGCCATGATGATTGTATTGTACTGCATTGTGTTGTATTGTGCTGTACTGTACTGTACTTAACTGTATTGTATTATGTTGTAATGTATTAAGCTCTTTTAAAATTTGTATTTAATTGTCTTGTATTGGATTGTATTTTACTGAACTCTTTTTTTTTTTTTTAATCATGCATTGTGTTGTACTGCATTACATTGTATTGCATTGCACTGAACTGAACTCTTTTGAAATGGTTATGTAATGCATTCTATCGCATTTCATTGCTTTTCATTTTACTCTGTTTTTCCTTACAGGACAATAGGTTGCGTGGCGATCGGCAAATATTGTACTCTATTCCCCCCCCCCCAACACACCCCCTTACAGGTCAATAGTTTAGCGGTCGGCAAATATTGTACTCTATTTTCCCCTTACAGGTCAATAGTTAAGCGATCGGCAAATATTGTACTCTATTTTCCCCCATTACAGGTCAATAGGTTACCTGGCGATCCGAGGCAAATATTGTACTCTATTTCCCCCCCCCTCACAGGCCAATAGGTTACCTGGCGGTCGGCAAACAGGGGGGCCAGTTCCTGAAGGAAAACAAGGACGCCCTCATCAGGACGGGGGCCCGCTTCACTGAGATGGACGGCGAAGGTCTCCGGAAGCAATACGGCATGCTCAACTATCCGGGATTCGGTGCCATCTTTGATCCCGACGGAGGGGTGCTGAGGTCTGACAGGATCCTCAACACCTTCCAGGTATGGGGGATGTGTGTGTGTGTGTGTGTGTGTGGGGGGGGGGGGTGTGGGGGGGGGAAGGGGTGAGGGGGGGGGGGGGCGTTGTGTGGGTGCGTGTTAGTGTGTGTGTCTGTGTTGTTGTTGTTTTTTTTGTGTGTGTGTGTGGGAGAGGGGAGATGGGGGGTTGTGTGTGTGCGTGTTCGTGTGTGTGTGTGTATGTGTTGGGGTAGGGGTGGGGTGGGGGGAGGGGTGTGGGGGTTGTGTGTGTGTGTGTGTGTGTGTGTGTGTGTGTGTGTGTGTTTGGATTGGGGGTTGTTTGTTTGTTTGTGTGTGTGTGTGTGTGTGTGTTGTTTTGTGTGTGAGGTGTGTGTGTGTGTGTGTGTGTGTGTGTGTGTGTGTGTAGTGTGTGTGTGTGTGTGTGTGTGTTTGTGTGTGTGTGTAGTGTGTGCGTGCGCGCGCGCGCGCGTGTGTGTGTGTGTGTGTGTGTGTGTGTGTGTGTGTGTGAATCAGAATCATATTTATTTGTCATAAAAACCGTGGTTGTGTGTGTGTGTGTGTGTGTGTGTGTGTGTGTGTGTGTGTGTGTGTGTGTGTGTGTTTTGAGACACCACAGAAACTGCTCAAGAGTTATGGGGGCTCGACCAAACTGAAACTGAAAAACTGAAACTGTAAAACCGAAACTGAAACTGATCCTTTCCGTCACACCAGAAACTGTTCAAGAGTTATGGGGGCTCGACCAAACTGAAACTGAAAAACTGAAACTGTAAAACCGAAACTGAAACTGATCCTTTCCGTCACACCAGAAACTGTTCAAGAGTTATGGGGGCTTGACCAAACTGAAACTGAAAAACTGAAACTGAAACTGATCCTTTCCGTCACGCCAGAAACTGTTCAAGAGTTATGGGGGCTTGACAAAACAGAATCTAAAAAACTGAAACTGAAAAACTGAAACTGAAAAACTGAAACTGAAAAACTGACCCTTTCCGTCACACCAGAAACTGTTCAAGAGTTACGGGGGCGAGATACGGGACGGACAGCGCGTGCTGAGCGTGACGCCCCGCAACCAGCAGAGCGTGACCGTCATCACGGAGCAGGGCCAGCTCACCGCCAGGAGCGTGGTGCTGTGCTGCGGACCCTGGACCTCTGACCTGACGTCCACGCTGGGGCTGGCCCTGCCCCTCAAGGTGACTTTGCCCTTCAGGATATGTCCTTCAGAAAATATGACTCTCCGTGTGATTGTTTGTGTCCTCTCAAGGTGACTTTCCTTTGACATTCTGTCCTCTCAAGGTGACTTTCCTTTAATGCTCTGTCCTCTCAAGGTGACTTTCCTTTGACATTCTGTCCTCTCAAGGTGACTTTCCTTTGACATTCTGTCCTCTCAAGGTGACTTTCCTTTGACGCTCTGTCCTCTCAAGGTGACTTTCCTTTGACATTCTGTCCTCTCAAGGTGACTTTCCTTTAACGCGCTGTCCTCTCAAGGTGACTTTCCTTTGACGCTCTGTCCTCTCAAGGTGACTTTCCTTTGACGCTCTGTCCTCTCAAGGTGACTTTCCTTTGACGCTCTGTCCTCTCAAGGTGACTTTCCTTTGACATTCTGTCCTCTCAAGGTGACTTTCCTTTGACGTTCTGTCCTTAAGTAGTTGTAACTCTCCGTGGGATTGTCTGCCCCTCCATAAGTTAACTATATGTAGGACTGTCTTTGCCTTTCAAGGTGATGTCCTTTTAAGACTCTGTCCAAAAGTAACTATGTTAATGTCTGTAGCTGTCTCCATGGTTAAATTACTTTTAGGAGTGTCTCTTGTTTCCATGGGTAGTTTACGCGAACACTTTTCATTGTTCTTGTCTTTATTGTTCTTGTTCTTCTCCTTGTTTCTTCTTCTTCTCCTCCTCCCGTCTTGTTTTTCTTGTTCTTGTTCTTCTCACCAAGGAATTAATACCCCCAAAATGGCCGTCTGTTTGTCATCTTCTGCTTCTCCTTTCTTGTTATTCTTCTTGTTCTTCTCTTGTTCCTGTTCTTGTGCTTGTTCTTCACGTTCTTCTTGTATTTTCTTGTCCTTCTTGTTCTCACTAAGGAATGGATATCCCCCAAGATGGCTGACTGTTTATTCTGCTTTCTTGTTATTCTTGTTGTTGTTGTTGTTGTTCTTCTTCTTCTTCTTTTTCTTGTGCTTCTTATTCTCTTTGTTCTTCTTCTCACTAGGGAATTGATACCCATAAAATGGCCGCCTGTTTGTCACTTTCTTCTGCTTCTTCTTTCTTATCATTCTCTTGTTCCTGTTCTTCTTCTCGTTCTTCTTGTTATTGTTCTTTTAGTTCTTGTTCTTCATGTTCTTCTTGTATTTTCTCGTCCTTCTTGTTGTTCTTCTTGTTCTCACTAAGGAATGGATATCCCCCCCAAGATGGCTGACTGTTTGTCACCTTCTTTTGCTTCTTCTTCTTGTTCCCTTCATTCTTCTTTTTCTTGTTGTACTTGTTCTTCTTGTTCTTGTTCTTCTTCTCACTAAGGAATGGATATCCCCCCCAAGATGGCTGACTGTCACTTTCTTCTGCTTCTTCTTTTTCTTGTTATTCTTCTTCTTCCTGTTCTTCTTGTTCTTGTTCTTCCTCCTCCTCTTTTTCTTCTTCTTTTCTTCTCACTAAGGAATGGATGTCCTTAAAATGGCTAACTGTCAGTACATTTACATTTCATCAGAAGATATGTGTGGACGCCCCCCCCCCACGCCCCTTATCCCCCCCAGTGTTTTCCCTCCCCCCCCCCCCCCATCACTGCACTGCACGGTTCTTTCCTGGTTCCTTCCTGCAGCCGGTCCGCATCAGCGTGTGCTACTGGAAGGAGAAGGAGCCCGGGCTGCACAGCTACCAGAAGCTGCCCACCTTCTTCGACGAACAGTGCTGCGGAGGGCACGACGTGTACGGCTTACCCTGCGACGAGTACCCCGAGTGTGTCAAGGTACGTGCGGTCCTGTGTATGTGTATCTATCTACCCGAATGAGTCAAGGTATGTGTGGTCCTCTTCTTCTTCTTCATATATAGAAGAAGAAGAAGAAGAAGAAGAAGAGAGAGAGAGATAGGGAAATATTGAGAAGGAGAAGAAGAAGACGGCGACGACGAAGAAGAAGAAGAGAGAGAGAGATACGGAAATACTGAAAGAAGGAGAAGAAGAAGAAGAAGAAGAAGAAAAAGAAGAAGGAGAAGAAGAAGAAGAAGAAGAAGAAGAAGAGAGAGAGAGAGATACGGAAATACTGAGAAGAAGAAGAAGGAGAAGAAGAAGAGAGAGAGATAGATACGGAAATACTGAGATATAGCCAAACGCGTCAAGGTAAGTACGGTCCTGTGTGTGTGTGTGTGTGTGTGTGTGTGTATATATATATATATATATATATATATATATATATATATATATATATATATATATATATATATATATATATATATATCCATTAGAACGCATTAAGGTACTGCGGTTCTGTGTAATGCACATCATAGCTTTTCCTTTGACGGGTACCCCATGCGCGTCAAGGTTACCCACGCACCTGTGGTTTGTTTTATGATGAGTAATACCAATGCGTCAATGCTACACACGGGGACCTTGGTTTATCGTCTCATCCGAATGACTAGCGTCCAGACCACGAATCACGGTCTAGCGGAGGGGGAGAAAAAAGTGGGATTCGAACCAGTAGGCTCAGATTCTCTCGCTTCCTATGCAGACGCGTTACTTATACTAGGCCACCATTCTACCTGGTTGCATGTTTGGTATTAGTTACATGTCTCTGCTATTCTGCTTTCCACTCCGCAGGACCTACATATCTTTCTGACCTTATCAGTGTTTACACTCCCGCAAGAAATCTCCGCTCCTCCTCTGACTGTTACATTTTGAAACTTCCTCGTGTCAATACAAGAACCTTTGGTGAACGTTCTTTCTTCTTTGCTGCTCCTCACATCTGGAACAACCTTCCTCATCATATCCGTGCATCTGATTCTATTTCGGCTTTTCGCTCATCACTAAAAACTCATCATTTTAAAACCTATCTATAAGTACTGTCAGCTTCCTTGTTCTCCAACACCACCCATATCAGCTCACTTTGGATGTATGTAGAGTGGGAAAGGGAGAGTGTGAGTGTGAGTGTGGGTATGAATAGGGGTGGGGGGTTGAGAAAGAGTGGTCATGAATGTTTTATGTAATTTGTAATATTTTTCTTTCATGTAAAGCGCCCTGAGCTCCTAGAGAGAAAGGGCGCTATATAAATGTACATTATTATTATTATTATTATTACTACTACTACTACTACTACTACTACTACTACTAGTGGAGTGTTGGCCTAGAGGTAACGCGTCCGCCTTGGAAGCGAGAGAATCTGAGTGCGCTGGATCGAATCACGGTTCAGCCGCCGATATTTTCTCCCCCTCCACTAGACCTTGAGTGGTTGTCTGGACGCTAGTCATTCGGATGAGACGATAAACCAAGGTCTCGTGTGCAGCATGCATTTAGCACACGTAAAAGAACCCACGGCAACAAAAGGGTTGTTCCTGGCAAAATTCTGTAGAAAAATCCACTTCGATAGGAAAAACAAATAAAACTACACGCAGCAAAAAATACAAAAATACAAAAAAAAAGAAAAAAAAGAAAAAAAAAAAAGAAAAAAAAAAAAGAAAAAAAAAAAAAAAAAAAAAAAAACCCCGAAAAAAAAGGGTGGCGCTGTAGTGTAGCGACGCGCTCTCCCTGGGGAGAGCAGCCCGAATTTCACACAGAAAAATCTGATGTGATAAAAAGAAATACAAATACTACTACTACATGAAAAATGTATGTAACAGTTTCGTGTATCCAATGTATGATACTAAGTCGAATTCGACTATTACCATCAGGACAGCAGAGAAAGCAGCTGCTGTCCCGATTATCTGAGCTTGACTTTGATAAGTGTGGAGAGTGTCTTGCCCGAGTTACATCCCCAGCTCCGAGAATCATCAAGTGTCAGTCGTCTTGTCTTGTCTTGTCTCGTCGCCAGTGTGATGTCATGTTTGCACAGGTTACCATGCTTGCATGGCGTTTGTTCAACAATCATGCGATAACAAATTAGCACAAGCTTCGTGGATAGTCACGAGGCTTAGTTTGATTAATTAATTAATGATTAATTGATGAATGAATATCGTATCGTTGGGGGATACGATACCATGGTAACCACAAACCCGATAACTCTTGTATTGAACGTAAGTAAATGAAAGGAGTTACATCCCTTGGATTGTGCACGATCGTAAGTTCTGACACAAAAATAATAAGCGAAGACACTATGGTGTGTGTGTGTGTGTGTGTGTGTGTGTGTGTGTGTGTGTGTGTGTGTGTGTGTGTGTGTGTGTGTGTGTGTGTGTAGGGTAAAGGGACTTGGGTGTGTGTGTGTGTGTGGGGGGGGGGGGGATGTACCCGCTGTGTTGTATTACTTGTTTGTAATACTTACTTGTGTGTATTTAGCTTTATATGTTGCTTAAAAAAAAGGTAAAAACAACAACCAACTTTTATCCAACCTTTGTCATGTTGTGAGTGTGTTTGGACGTGTGCTGTTGGTTGATATATTGTGAAGTGTCAGTGACGAGCCTGTGGATGCACACAAGTTAATTTCCAAATGGATGAATAAAGATGTATTGTATTGTATTGTATTGTATTATATTGTATTGTATTGTACCTGTGAAAGTAGAGAGCTGTATTATCAATGTTCTCTCCATTGCAATGGGAAATCATTTACAGCTTAGTCTCTTGCGACGTACTGTCAACTCTCAAACTAGGCCGAGGCTAAATTGCGCTGGCTCTAAGTGCTGCAGCCTTGGGTGGGCTAGATGACCCTCAGTGGGAGGACCGTCCCCAACGCCGACTGTTCCAAAAAACCCTCTTGGCCTAGAGAGTGGGGGTGTAACTTGTGGCAAGACACTCTACAACCATAATCAAATTCTAGCCCAGAGATAATCGAGACAGCAGTTACTTCCTCTGCTGTTCTGACAGTCATTGTCGAACACGACTGGAGTGATGGCCTAGAGGTAACGCGCCCGCGAAGGAAGCGAGAGACTCTGAGCGCACTGGTTCGAATCACACCGGCAGTCGCCAGTATTCCCCCCCTCACACCCCCCGCCTCCTCCTCTTCTAGACCTTGAGTGGTGGTCTGGACGCTAGTCATTCGGATGAGACGATAAACCGAAGTCCCGTGTGCAGCATGTGCGTAAAAGAACCCACGGCAACAACTGAAAGGGTTGTCCCTGGCAAAATTCTGTAGAAAAATCCACTTAGATACAGAAAACAAATAAAACTGCAGGCAGGGGAAAAAAAATACAAGGAAAAAGAAGAAAAGAAATGATTGCCTGGTGCTGTCGGTGTAGACGACGGACACGTTCTCCCTGGGGAGAGCAGCCCGAATTTCACACAGAGAAATCTGTTGTGACAAAAAAAAAAGAAAAAAAGAAAAAAAAAAAGAAAAAAAAAAAGAAGAAGAAAAAAAAAAAAGTAATGCAATACAATAATACAATACAATATCATGCTACACGTGTGCAGGTGTGTCTGCACCATGGCCCGGACATCCACCCGGACAGAAGGGACGCCGCTGACCACTCGTGGGTCGTGTCCATGCTGTCAGACTACGTGCGAGAGCATTTCCCTGGGCTGGAGCCCACACCTGCAGTGGTGGAGACCTGCATTTACACAGTGAGTAGGGGGTTTGGTGTGTGTGTGTGTGTGTGTGTGTGTGTGTGTGTGTATGTGTGTGTGTGTGTGTGTGTGTGTGTGTGTGTGTGTGTGTGTGTGTGTGTGTGTGTGTGTGTGTGTTTCTGTGTGTGTGTGTGTGTGTGTGTGTGTGTGTGTTTCTCTCTCTCTCTCTCTGTGTTTCTCTCTGTGTGTGTGTGTGTGTGTGCGCGTGTGTGCGTTTGTTTTCTGTTTCTGATGTGATCATTATCATTTATGTGAATGAATGCACGTATATATATATATATATATATATATATATATATATATATATATATATATATATATATATGTGTGTGTGTGTGTGTGTGTGTGAATGTATGTATGTATATATATATATGTATATGTATATATATCTATTAGTATGTATGTATGCATGTATCTATCTATATGTGTATATATTTATCGAATGTATGTGTATATATTTGCCGGAGTTTTAGAAATACCGTTTCAGATATGATCATAATACAATTTATAACAGAATGGGAGGAAAATTAAGCTTTCTGAACTTCTGACCGCCCACCACAAAAGAAAGAATTGTGGTATTCTTTGTCAACATTCACGTCTTCAGTATAAGAGCCTTCCGCTTGCAATATTTTGATGATGGTAATTGGGGTGAGACGCTGTTAACGTCGTCTCTTTCGCCGTTCGTATAGAGAGAGTTAAGGGCAGCAGAGTCTCACTGGTGCCGTCACCACCTGTCACCTGATTCCCCTGTTTCAGAACACCCCTGACAGACACTTCATTCTGGACACCCACCCCACCTGGAAGAACATCGTCATCGGCGCGGGGTTCTCAGGTAGGTACATGTACACACCCTCACCTGGGTGACATCACTCACGCACACACACACACACGCGCGCGCGCGCGCGCGGACACACACACACACACACACACACACACACACACACACAGAAACTCACAGGCCGACAGATAGAAACACATACATACACAGGCGCTCGCGCACACACCCCCACAAAGACGCAGACAGACAGACAGACAGACACACACACACACACACACACACACACACACACACACACAGACGTGCACGCACAAAAACCCACAGAGACAGACACACACACGCACACACACACACAAGCCTGCATGAAAACAACAGAAACAAATACGTACGCACAGATCACACACAAAAAACAAACACAAACAAACACGTACACACACCAGCACACACAAACTAACAAACAAACGAAAAATAAACACACTTACACAAGCAGACACACATACGCACGTACACACACGCACACACACACACACGCGCACACACACACACACACACACACACACACACACACACACACACACACATCACACACACATACACACACACACACACACACACACACAGATATCACACACACACCACACCCACACCCACACAGACACAAACAAACAACCCCGACCCCCCCAACTCCCACCCCTCCACACCCCCCCACACACACGCAACACAAGAGGTTAAAAAAAAAAAAAAGAAAAAAAAAGAAAAGAAAAAAAAAAGCTACGCCGCAATGTTAGCTGACCAAAACCGTTTGTTCAGGTCACGGGTTCAAGCTGGCACCGGTGGTGGGGCGACTCCTCAGCCAGCTTGCACAGGGAAAAGATCCCAGCTACGACCTGAGTCCTTTCCGCCTGAACCGGTTCTCACCCAAGTCCCAGCTGTAGAGCTGCTGAGTGTTTCGACATGAAGGAGAAGGGAACAGTATTTTGGTTTGGCGAGAAAACGGTTGAGACTAACCTGTAGGTGGTGACTTGTCCTATGAAGAGAGTATCCCGACGTTTCGGGCCCTCTAGGCCATTCTTCATGGGGAGAAAAATAGAGACTGGTATTTTGGTTTGTTGAAGTGATGTCTGTTCCACTTTGTTGAATGAACTTTTTTTGCCTTTTTTTTTTGCCTTTTTTTTTTTTGCCTTTTTTTTAATTGATTGACTTTTTTTTTTGATTGATTGACTTTCTTGGAGTTTTTGAATTGGTACAGTTAAAAAAAAAAGTAATTTGTTGTTGTTGTTGTTGTTGGGGGCGGGGGCAGTGGTGGTGGGGGATGGTATTTATTTTCTTTTTCTTTTTTTTTTCTTTTTGTTTGTTTGTTAATAGGCCTCGGTTGCTTATAGGTCATGAAACACCAGCTGTTTTTATTTATTTATTATTATTTTTTTAATTCTTATTTTTTGGTGCTTCACATGTCATATACATTAGTACCAAAAGCACCAAAACGTGATGACGCTGGAATATGCCAACTGTTTTGCTGACTGAATGAGTTATATGACTCAGATACCTGCCAGGAGATAATTGTTTTGCTAACTGAATGAGTTATGACCTAGCTTCCAATCAGGAGATAATTGTTTTGCTAACAGAATCTGTTATGACCTAGCTTCCAATCAGGAGATCATTGTTTTGCTAACTGAATGAGTTATGACCTAGCTTCCAATCAGGAGATCATTGTTTTGCTAACGGGATCAGTTATGACCCAGTCACAAACCAGGGATGGATTTTCTTTTGCTACATATATTTTTTTCATAATGTATTCTTAGATGTAAATGATGCGTTTTATGTAAACATAGGGCTGAAATCTGCATCTTTGTCTCCCTTGCGTATACATTTAGAATTCAAGATATAATTTTATGTGTTCAATGTTGTTTTTTGTTTTCCTTTTAAAGTGGATATTTGCATTTGTGTTAATGATGCATTTTTGCTCAAATCTTGTAACAGTTTTTGGGGATGGTATGTATGTATGTGTGTGAAATGCATGCATGTATGTATGTATGCATGTATGTATGTATGTTCGTATGAATATGTGTATGTATATATACAAATTCGTTGTGTGTGGAGTGTGTGTGTGTGTGTGTGTGTGTGTGTGTACCTAAACGAACTCTGGATTCTGAGTTATGCCTTACATATTGTGTGCATGTGTATGAACCCATGTCGTTATGTACAAAATCGATATACAGAAGATGATTGTGTGTGCGTGCGTGTATATGAATGTGTGCATGTATATGCGTATATATATATATATATATATATATATATGTGTGTGTGTGTGTGTGTGTGTGTGTGTGCGGGCGCGTGCGTGCGTGCACACGCGCGTATGTGTGTGCGCGTGTGTGTTCCCACATGAAGACTGATATTTTTTGTTATGGTACTGTGGTTCCGAGGATGGGGTAATGTTGAAGGGAAACTACATGTATGTACGGTTTATTTGTGCACTGTGTGTGCAAAGACTCCAGTGAACAAGCAGTGGTTGAGGCGAATGATCAATAAAACCCAGCGGTATTGGTACGTGACTGAGTCATGTGTGCTTTCTCCCCCCCCTCTCTCTCTTTACCTGTGTGTGTGTGTGTGTGTGTGTGTGTGTGTGTGTTGGTGTGTGTGTGCCATTTTGATTCTCTGGAAATCGCCCAACACTCATCTTTATATCACAGAATGACATAAGTTTACCAGTTGGGCCAACAGCAAAGTGAGTGCTGTATTACCAATGGTTTCTCCATTGCAGTGGCAAATCTTTTACAGCTTATATAGTCTTTTGTGAAAGACCATGACTTTCCGCAGACTAGGAGGCAAAATTGCACTGGCTCTTTGCGCTGCAGCCTTGGGGGAGGGGGGGGGGGAGGGGCTAGTTGACCTTTGGGAACCGTGTCAACCATCCTAACATCTACTGTCCTAAAACCTTCTTGGTCGAGAAGAGTGGGAATGCATCTTGGGCAAGACACTCTCCACTATAATCAAATTCTAGCCCAGATAGTCGGGGACAGTAGTTGGCTTCTCTGCTATTCTGATGATCATAGTCGGACAATGACAATGAGTTTATTCCTTTTGACTCTTTTGAGACATAGAGAAACAAGGATACATGACCATATCAGGATGACGGACACAGAGAAAGAGCGAAGATATTCTAAAGAAAAGAAATAAAAAGGAGAGATAATACAGATTTGGAAGAAGGAAAAAAAAAGGGGGGGCCAAATGTAATCATCAGTCTGATACAAACGCGATAAGAATAGCGAAAGCAATGAACCATAGACAAATGCACAAATCACAACTTGAATTTTACAATAATTGCAAGTGAAGTGACATGTTCGGCTCTGCATCTGAGTAGTTGAGTCTGAACTGGGAGTTACTGAGGGATTAGCTGGAGCAAAGCAATAGCAATGGCATGGTGTAAGAAAATAGAATACACGTTAATTTGTTATTTTAGCACCCATTTTTCAGTACATGTAATACTGAAATTGGTTTGATATATACAGGAGAAAACAACAACAAACAAACACACACACACACACACACAACACACAACACACACACACACACACAGAAACCAAGAAAAACCCCAACCAAAACAAAAAAACAAAAAACAAAACAAAACAACAACAACAACAAAACAAGAGAGGCAAGGCCTTCAAGACTCACTTGTGATACACTGAAAAAAAACACAAAAAAACCCAAGCTTTTTATGTATTGTGTATAATTTCAAAATGTAATGTTTAAGATGAGAAAGATCAGTCTAATTCGAATTAAGTCCCCTAGCATTAATTACAGAGTAATTTCCCTTCTTTACTATCTGCACCAAAACGTTTGCAAAATAAATAAAACTTCCATGCTTAGCAAAAGAAGTTCCTGTTTGAACAAAAAATGACAATAATGACTGCTCTTGTTGTTGGGTCAGAATATCAGATCAAAGTACCAAGTTTAGAGAATACAAAAAAATATAAATGTAACAGTAAATGCAGTTTGCATATAATTAGGCTTCATTTTTTATTTGTTTGTGCCCATCCCAGAGGTGCAATATTGTTTTAAACAAGATGACTGGAAAGAACTGAATTTTTCCTATTTTATACCTGATTTGGTGTCAACTGGACAAAGTATTTGCAGAGAAAATGTCAATATTAAAGTTTACCACGGACACACAGACACACAGACACACACACACACACACACACAGACAACCGAACACCGGGTTAAAATATAGACTCATTTTGTTTACACAAGTGAGTCAAAAAACCACGACTGACTGTCATACAAAGGGAGAGAATCTGTTGTATGCCCACTATGACAGCAGTTTCGTCCCCTGTGTACTCGTTGGATATCCCGGAAATGGCAGTGACAAAGTATATGCACACACACACACACACACACAAACTTTTTTTTTTTTTTTTTTTTAAAACGTAGTTTATTCAAGAATTAAGATTTAAAGTATGACATATTCCTCCAGTCTGTCCTTGCTAATCTACATCCATTACAAACAACACTCATGTAAATGAAGGGAGAGGTCTCCAAGCAGAAGGGCATGTACATGATGAACTTGATAACACACCCACCCACACCCACGCACACGTACGCGCCCCCGTTCGTTTATTTATTTATTTATAGTCTGTTCATCTAAGATGATGATATTAGACTGAAAATAAATATTATTATAATCATTTGGATTATTATCATTTCTATCATAATGATGATTGTTATTATTAATTAGAAATCTACATTTCTGTATATTCGAATGAAAAGGGGGGCGGTTGAGGTGGAGGGGACTTAGTTTCAGTTTTCAGTTTCAGTAGCTCAAGGAGGCGTCACTGCATTCGGACAAATCCATATACGCTACACCACATCTGCCAAGCAGATGCCTGACCAGCAGCGTAACCCAAGTACGCGCCCCCCTCCCACACAAAAACATAAAAAAAACATAACATAAAAAAAAAGATATGACAGACAGATAAGAGAGAGATATGACAGATAGATAAGAGAGAGAGAGAGAGAGAGAGAGAGGAGAGAGAGAGAGGGGGGGGGGGGGGGGGGGCGGGGGGGGGGGCTTGAGGGGAGAGAGTAAAGAAAAAAAAAAGATGAAATGAGAGTGAGAGAGACAGACAGACAGACAGACGGACTGATAAATCGACAGAGGAGAGAGAGAGAGAGAGAGAGAGAGAGAGAGAGAGAGAGAGGGGGGTGGGGCTCAAAGTTGCATTACCAAGTTAAATAACAACACATATCAAAGAAAATGGAAGAACAATAATACAGCAATGTTCACACAAGTATGAGATTCATGAAAGAAAAATATTAATGTGAGTAATATGGGAGAAGGAGAGACGCATATCTTATAACTATTGATGACATCATAAACAATACAGGGAATAGATTTCTATGAATTACAGTTTTTTTTATAAAGTTCTTAACAAGGTATTCACGAGTAATTTTCTTAAATGCACGTATGTTTTTTTTTTTTATTTCATGAATATTATTAGTAGTAGATAACATTGCATTCCATAAGCAACCTCCAGAATAAATAAGACTAGACTTGAAAATATCGACTCTTGGGAGCGGCACCATAATCCTGGGTGGATGACGGACTGGGTTGGTTACAAATCTACTTCTTAAAGAAGGAGGAGCAGTATCAAACATAATTCTAAACATAAAAAGAGCCTTGATTTATGTAAGTTTCGACTTCAGCGGAAGGATATCTAAGTTTGTGTAATCAGTAATTGATAATGATGACGATTTAAGAAGGATGAACTTCATGACTCTCCTATGTAGACTCAGTAGTGGTTTAAGAACATTGTCGATGCGTAATTGATATGCGATTCAATGTAAGCATAGAAGAATAATTTTCTACAATGTAAGTTTAAGAAATGTTTTACTTTAGATAGTTGGTATATTTTGGGGGATATATTTTTGCACAGTGTCTTTATATGATCAGACCAAGAAAGGTTATTATATATTGTAACACCAAGAATTCTATGACGATCTACTACTTCAATTACATCATTATTTACATAAAGAGATGGGGGTGTTGAAGAGAAATTCTGGCGCTTTTGTCTAGTGGTAATGATTAGATATTTAATTTTTTTCATGAGAATACTCATATGATTTAACTCGGACCATTTAAGCAGTTGGCCAATACTATCTTGTAAAGATGATGTTACTTTATCCAATTTAGTGTGGTTAGTATGAATGGTGGTATCATCGGCAAACATCTCACATGATGGTGTTAAATACAGAGGTAAGTCATTTATATATATATGCAGAATAGGATAGGCCCCAAAACAGAACCCTGAGGTACACCATATTTGATAGATGACAATGAGGAATGAGACCTATCTGCTGATACTATTTGTTTTCTTTGGGACAGAAATGATGACAGGAGTTCCAAAACTTTCAAAGAAAATCCACAAAGCTTTAACTTTTTCAACAGGATTGAATGGTCAATTACATCAAATGCCTTAGCAAAGTCTACAACTAAAACTCCACAGAGAGAGAGAGAGAGAGAGAGAGAGAGAGAGGGGGGGAGAGAGAGAGAGAGCGCAAAAGCAATGTAACAGAAGGCGTGGATAAGGGGATTAGATACGACCGTTTGTCTGCCTGTATGTCATAGACAACGATGAGCGCGCGCGCGCACACACACACACACACACACACGCGCACGTACACACACACACACATACACACGCACACACACACACACACACACACACACACACACACACACACACACAAACTATTACTAGTTCCACACCGCCGACATGCAAAGTAAACATCAAGGAAAAAAACCAAAAAACCAAACAACCAACCAACCAAACAAACAAAAAACAATCTCCCACTCGATCCATCCATGCGATTCCCGAACCGGAAACTCACTCAAAGTACAACCCGTGCACAGAGGCCACAGCCACCAGCGAAGAACTCCGGAAGGTGTAGGTGGCAAAAGAATCCGTCTCGGTGTCCAGGAGCCCCCTGCTGACGACGCGCGAGCCCTGACCCTTGTTCTCCATGATCAGCACGTTGCAGACCAGCTTGTAGCGCTCGAAGCGGCACGTCTTGGCCCTGGTCTGGATCAGGCTCACCAGCTCCGTCGTGTGACGACGGCACTGCTCCGGGTCGTAGCGGACGTCCTTGAGGCGACTCTCCAAAACGTCCTTCAAGATCGCCTCCACTTTCGCCGGGGAGAACTTGCTGGACGCGCCAGGATGCAGCTGGTAAGTGTTTTCGTACCTGTAGGCGTGGGTGCCTGGGGCGAGAAGGGGGGCACCTGTGTTCTTACTGGCGAAGTGCTTCCACGAGCGCGTGGCCGCCACGAGACGGAAGACCTTCATAGCGTGCTTCCTCATCGGCTGCCTGGGGGAGGAGGGGGAGGAGGAGGAGCCCGGCTCGTGAGGCATCGGCATTCTGTTGGGCGAGTCGATCTGCTGCTGGAACAGAACGGAACAGGGGGTGGGTTTGTATGAGACGATCTTTGCTGCATTGTTTTGTTTGGAGTTAAGAATGCTCCTATGTATTGTTGAGTTTACCGTGGAGTTAGGAACGTTCTTAACGATAAGCACACTCAGCGCAGTTAAGTTCCCTCATGCAACCTAGCCCCAGAACAGAAAACCAGTGTTTCACAACTGGAACGGACACAGTAGGTAATCAGTACATAAATAATTCCTATCAATGAAAAGACCTCTGGTGACACTATGTTTAAAATTGTAAACCCAAAGATGGAAAAAAAAAAAAATCATGCAAGGAGGGGGAAAGCAAACGACAGCATCACATTTTAATGAACATGAATGTCTTCCAAATTATATGATACGATGAATGAGAAAACACGGTGCGTTAATACCCCCCCCCCCCCCCCCCCCCCCCCCCCCCCATTCCTTTGCTGAGTGTTCCTGGATACCGGACACTGCTTACCTTCGGGTCAGTTTGCCTTGCCTCAGGTAGATTTGCCCGCATGCACACACTTATTCGCAGGCACGTATAGAGTGTTGGCCTAGAAATAACGCGTCCGCCTACGAAGCGAGAAAATCTGAGCACAATGGTTCAAAGCACACTGGCAGTCGCCCGTATTTTCTCCCCCTCCACTAGACCCGGAATGGTAGTCCGGACGCTAGTAATTCGGATGAGATGATAAACCGAGTAAAAGAACCCACGGCATCAAAAGGGTTGTCCCTGGAAAGATCCACTTGAATTGGAAAACTACTGAAATTGCAGGCAGCAGAAAACAACAACAACAAAAACATGGGTAGCGCTGTCAGTGTAGCGACGCGCTCTCACTGGGGAGAATTTCAAAACAGAAATCTGTCGTGACAAAAAGAGTAATACAAATACAAATAATACAAATACAAGTACGACGGTCTCTTGAATACTTCCCCAGGATCCTTACCGAGTCTGACACGGCGCCTTTGGTTTAATAAAACAAAAAAGATTCTATTTTTAACTCACTCAGTACGGCCAGTCCTCTCGTCTCCTCTACACAGACCCCTCGGATGTCCAGTGGAATGACCCAACCTTTCGCTTCCGTCGTCAGAATTGTGGTATTCTTTGTCAACATTCACGTCTTCAGAATAAGAGCCTTCTGCTTGCAATATTTTGATGATGGTAATTGGGGTGAAACGCTGTTAACGTCGTCTCTTTCGCCGTTCGTATGGAAAGAGTTAAACCAGACTCTTTACCGGTGCAGCCTGAACAAACACCCGTGTCTAACAAGACTCACGGACACAAAGACACGCCCACACCGAACGACAATGACAAATGACAATGCCTTGATCGTTTGTCCGTTCAGCAATGACGTCGTAAAGACAGCAGCGTGTCATTTCAGATAACCGAGAGTGCACATGTGAGTTAAACACACTCAGGCATACCTTCATCTCCCAGCCCCCTGTTTACTGTTCTTCCAACACTCCAAAACTGAACGCAAGCACAAACACACACACACACACACACACACACACACACACACACACACACACACACACACACAAACACAAAGAGAGACACACAGACATATACACTGACACAGACACACACACACACACACACGATCCACCTGCACGGGATATATCCGCGCTTAGAGAGAAGGTCAAAGGATGTTCGAGGGTTAATTTGGGTTGGAATGAAAAGTGAATGTTAAGTGTGAGTTATTGTCTCGTGTCTCGTGCAGACCTGTTTGTGCCTGAACCCCCTTCGTGTGTATACGCAGGCTGAAGATCAAATACGCACTTGAAAGATCCTGTAATCCATGTCCGCGTTCGTTGGTGATGGAAACAAGAACTTACCCAGCATGCACATCCTCGAAAACGGAGTATGGCAGCCTACATGGCGGGGTAAAAACGGTCATACACGTAAAAGCCCACTCGTTTTCATACGAGTGAACGTAGGAGTTGCAGCCCACGAACGAAGAAGTAGTCTTGTGTCCTGATATATGATATGATATGATATGATATCTGGTATGGTATGGCGATGATTGTTATGAATAAGGAGGAGGATACTTTAACTTTCACACCCCTACATGAAAAATTCGAGCCAGAAATGTTGATAAATGAGACATACCTGTATGCAAGTTGAGCAAGCTGAGATGCCCAAGAACAGACATTAATTAATATCTCAAATACTTGTGTCTGTGGCCCAAGTTAGCAACACTGCACTGTGCTGTGTTTTGTCGTGCTACATAATACACACGCGCGTTTGGCGTCACATAGCCCAATGCGATCCTTTGATTGATAAAAGTTTGCTATGTGAGTGGATTATGAATGATTGTTCGTCATCAATTTCAGCAAAGCTATGAAGGCTTCAAACATTCTGAGGACTAGATTTTACGCAAGAGAAGGTGTAAAACCGTGAAAAATAGATTTGAAGAACTTACCGCCAAAGAATGGATTCGAAATTTCTGTTGTGAAAGCGGAGGATTACATCACTCCATTGAAAGTCAAGAAGCTTATTAGAACAACGACACACAAAAACACCCAGTCCCAGAACATCATCTCACAGTTCACAGGGAAAAACTCACGTTGCTTTAACTCACTCAGTACGGCCAGTCCTCTCTTCTCCTCTACACAGACCCCTCGGATGTCCAGTGGGTGTCTGAATGACCCAACCTTTAGCTTCCGTCGTCAGAATTGTGGTATTCTTTGTCAACATTCACCTCTTCAGTATAAGAGCCTTCCGCTTGTAATATTTTGATGGTGGTAATTGGGGTGAAACGCTGTTAACGTCGTCTCTTTCGCCGTTCGTATGGAGAGAGTTAAACACCGCTGGCTGTCTCACACAGAACATTAGCTTCTGATCCAAAGTAGGGGTAAATGCATTGATCTAAACATAGGTGGATAGCGCATGCCTTCTTTGAGCCCCTTTGCCAACTGAAGCCAGCGGAAGTGTTCAATCAGTCACTTTACTCCTCGTGTCATTACAGCGCGAAGCGGTAACTCTATATATGTAGTCAAGTGCTGAGCTGGCTACGATGACTGCTTCACGGCAAGCTTTCACTTGCTCGCGGCGTTAGTTAAGCTGACATTCCTGTGTGTGCCTCCACAGCAAGTTTGCGCAACGTGTCACTGCACTGTTTTCCTGTAATAACTTTGGCAAATAAACCATTGGCAGATATCAATCAAGCCACAACATTTGGCATGTCGTAGGGGCAAGCAGAACACGAATTCATGGAAGATACACGGATACATTTCAGAAACTACAACCAGTTAGCAGACGACTTCTCAACGGACTGACAGCTGGATACGAGTCTCAGTATGGCGTCCAGTTGGCTTCAGCTGTCCTGGCCAATGAGCTATCCACCTACTTTTGGAACAGTGGACTGGGGCTGTACCGGGGACCACTACACTAGCCGGATTGGCCTGGCCTATGATACCCTGAAACGGTTCAGTACATGTTAAAAAAAAAAAATCTAAGGCTGCTTCACTCTGTCTTCCCGTCGGTACTATAGTGCCAGAACTGGTTCCTGCGGACGAACATGATACAGATACAGAGTGTGGTACAAAAGCATGAAGTGATATCCAGCACTTTGCAATTTAGTACGACACACGCCATTAGCTGGCTGGAAAAATGGGGGCGGCGGAGGGGAGGGGGGGCGGTGGGGGAGGGGGGGGGGCGTTGAGGGGGGTTTGGGGGGGGGGAGAGTGGGGGGCGGGTGGGTGGTAGGCTCATTTCCTACATACTCTAATTACCTCCTCTTCCTCTCTGTATTTTTTACTTTCAACGTGGATTTTTTTCCCTCCACAAAAGTTTTGCCAGTGACAAC
>NC_134904.1:14144074-14154074 GCF_041734735.1 Babylonia areolata | reverse complement strand
CGGATAGACATGCAAGAGGACAGAGGACACAGAGAGACAGAGAGAGAGAGAGAGAGAGAGAGAGAGAGACAGAGACAGAGACAGAGACAGAGAGACAGACAGAGGACAGAGGACAGAGAGACAGAGAGAGAGACAGAGACAGAGAGACAGAGACAGAGAAAAGTAGTTTGCACGTTCCATATTTACGGGCCATTGACAAAGTTGAGCACTTCTGAAGAGGGGGTTATCTCCATGAGTAGGGGTGGGGGTAAGGGTTGGGCAGGGGTGGGGTTGGGGGTGGGGGGGGGGGGTGTAGGGGGACAACCCTCACCGCTTCCAGTTGAACGACGTACGCCACGAACATGTCCGCTTGTCTCTCCAGCCTCTACTCTTGTCACCTTTTATACAGTGTTCACAGGAAGTTAAGGACCACCTGGCAATATACACTGTTCACAAAGAGTTAAGGACCACTTGGCAATATACGCTGTTCACAGAAAGTTTAGGACCACCTGGCAATATACACTGTTCACAGAAAGTTAAGGACCACCTGGCAATATACAGAGTTGTCAGAAAGTTAAGGACCACTTGGCGACGCGCTCTCCCTGGGGAAAGCAGCCCGAATATCACACAGAGAAATAGGTTGTGACAAAATAGTATCATAATACAATATAAAACACCACAGCACAACACAATACAAAACAATACAACACAGCACAACACAACAAAACACAAACACAACACAGCACAGCTCAGCAGAGCACAGCACAGCACAGCACAGCACAGCACATCACATCACAATGCAAAACAATACAACACAACAAAACACAAACACAAACACAACACAGCACAACTCAGCAGAGCACAGCGCAGCACAGCACAGCACAGCAAACTCCAACCTAACCCAACACAACCCAACCCAAGCCAACCAAACACAAAACAACACAACACAACCCAACCCTACCCACCACGACACAACACAACCAACGACACAACCCAACCCAACAACCCACACCACACCACACCCACACCACACCACACCACAACCCACCACACCCACACCACACCACACCACACCGCAACACACCACACCATAACCACACCCCACCACACAACACACCATACCACACCATACCACAACCCACCACACTCCACACCACAACCCACCACACCACACCACACCCACACCATACCACAACCCACCACGCTCCACACCACAACCACACCACACCACACCACACCACACCACACCACAACCCACCACACTCCACACCAACCCACCACACCACACCACACCCACACCACATACCTGTGAGAACGGTTCCGGGGTGGAAGCGAAGACGGATGGCTGGGTACAGCGGGGTGCTGGGGCAGGTGAGGCCTGCAGTCTCGGGTGGATCTTGTCGTGCCGCCTGAGAGCTTGCAGGGTCAGTCTGTCTGCCTGCAGGCTCATCTCTCTGGGTTGGGGGGCAAGGAGGGGTGGGGGGGGGGGGGGGGGGGGGGGGGGGGGGTTGGGGGAGAGGTGGGGGAGTGGGGGGGGGGGGGGGGGGAGTGGGAGTGGATTGGAGGATGGGGGTAGTGGGGTGGGCGTGAGAGACGGATAACAAAAGGTATAGGTGGTTCTGTGGTTGTGGTGTGTGTGTGTGTGTGTCGTTTGGCGTTTTTGGAGATACATTAAGAAGTTTTTTTAAAGCAAATAAATGTGCCTTTTCAATGCGTGAGTCGTTTAGCAAGCCCCAAACCTCTGACCCGTATAAAAGCATGGGTTTAATTTGTGTATCAAATAATTTGAAGACAAGCGATGGAGTTACATCACCAATACTCCACATGGTTCTAAATATATCAAGAATTCCAGCTTTTGCTTTAGTTATATGTTTGTTAAGAGAGAAAGAGAATGAAAGCCGAGTGCTGAGCAAAATTCCTAGGTAATTGTAAGCATTAACAATTTTTATCTCCGTACCTTTGTAAAACCATCTTTCTCGACTAGCAATGTACCCACCCTTCCTAAAAATAACAATATTCGATTTTTCCAGATTTACTGTGAGATTAAGGGAATCTGCAGAGAGAGAGAGAGAGAGAGAGAGAGAGAGAGAGAGAGAGAGTGAGTGAGAGTGAAGGTGTGTGTGTGTGTGTGAAGGTGTGTGTGTGTGTGTGTGTGTGTGTGTGTGTGTGTGTGTGAGAGAGAGAGAGAGAGAGGTATAAATGGTTCCTTGGTGGTGGTGGTGGTGGTCGGTGTGTGTGTGTGTGTGTGTGTGTGTGTGTGTGGTAAACGTTACCAAAGTTTCCACACATACCAACTACAAGGGTGTGATTGTTCCGGAATGAACCGTCTGTCCGGATCATGAACCGATATGTGCGGTTAACCACAGTATATTGCACTGTCCTGCCACTTGAGTTTCCTGGCTTTGTGCAAACATCTTGGTACGTGATGATACCCTGTTGACTTGTAACACCACTTAGAGATATCATTCCTTCCCTTTCTGCAAACTACACAAATTTGAACACACATCTGTGTGGATGCAAACTGCGATGATTTGAACAAACAGGTGTGTGTGGATGCACACTGCAATGATTGGAACAGACAGGTGTGTGGATGCAAATTGCAATCATTTGGACAGACAAGTGTGTGTGGATGCAAACTACACTGATATGAACACACAGGTGTTGATGCGAATACAATGGTTTGAACTGAACACACATGCGTGTGGATGCAAACTACACTGATATGAACAGACAGGTGTGTGAATGCAAACTATAGTGATTCAGACAGGTGTGTGGATGCAAACTACACTGATATGAACAGACAGGTGTGTATATGCAGACTATAGTGATTCAGACAGGTGTGTGGATGCAAATTACACTGATATGAACACAACAGGTGTATAGATGCAAACTACAGTGATTAAACAGGTAACGATGCAAACAATACATAGATCGTTTCGGAACCACCCTCTTTTTCCTCGACTGACCACTTACAGTGAAGGAGATACTGATAACAGCTATTCTCCTCCAACACACAGCCTCGTTGTTGTTGAAACCTGTGGTTTGCTTGTCCTTCTTTCTTCTTCTTCTTCTGCGTTCACTCGTATGCACACGAGTGGGCTCTTACGTGTATGACCGTTTTTACCCCGCCATGTAGGCAGCCATACTCCGTTTTCGGGGGTGTGCATGCTGGGTATGTTCTTGTTTCCATAACCCACCGAACGCTGACATGGATTACAGGATCTTTAACGTGCGTATTTGATCTTCTGCTTGCATATACACACGAAGGGGGTTCAGGCACTAGCAGGTCTGCACATATGTTGACCTGGGAGATCGTAAAAATCTCCACCCTTTACCCACCAGGCGCCGTCACCGTGATTCGAACCCGGGACCCTCAGATTGAAAGTCCAACGCTTTAGCCACTCGACTATTGCGCCCGTCGTTTGCTTGTCCACTTCGGACACTTTTATCTCGGTCTGCAATGTGATCTGACCACGGTCAACGAAGTCTCCTATCAAGCCCACGCCGCCCCAGTAATTAGTCCCTCAGTCTGTAGGCACGCGCGGTGTTCGCTGCACACCTCAGTTAATTACTCTTCGTCCCTTTCTTCCATCCCGTTGTCTCTTTCCACTGGGGCACCACTGATGACCTGGCGACCAATTTCTCTCTATCTTTCCCCACTGGTCTAAAAACAACAACACGGACAGCTCAAGCCAACTGGACGCCATATTGTTTCTCGTATCCGGCCGTCAGATTCTCTCGCTTCCTACGCGGACGCGTTACCTCTAGGCCATCATTCCACTTATGATGGAATGACCCAACAAGTAGGACCTATAGCGAAAACGATATGTGCCAAATATATTTGTCTCCGAATTCGGTTTTTAATTTTTGTCATATTGAACTTATTCAATTTGCAAATCCTTTTTTTTTCTTGGGTTTAAAAGACATTTGTGTTTTCTGAACTTTTATGCGACATTGAAGTGTACTTGGATTTTATTTTTTTCTGGGCATGAAGTCATCATTTTGTAGCAGTCCCCCATACTGCAGTTGGAGTGAAAGGATAATCAAAACTTGAATACTGGCTGAATACTCCACACATCGACCGACCGAAACTAAGCCATTGCCTTGGATGGCACGGCACTTCAACAAAGTGGTCGTCCATTTGTAAGTCACGGCTATACCCACAGTGGTCGTCCATTTGTAAGTCACGGCTATACCCACAGTGGTCGTCCATTTGTAAGTCACGGCTATACCCATAGTGGTCGTCCATTTGTAAGTCACGGCTATACCCACAGTGGTCGTCCATTTGTAAGTCACGGCTATACCCATAGTGGTCGTCCATTTGTAAGTCACGGCTATACCCACAGTGGTCGTCCATTTGTAAGTCACGGCTATACCCACAGTGGTCGTCCATTTGTAAGTCACGGCTATACCCATAGTGGTCGTCCATTTGTAAGTCACGGCTATACCCATAGTGGTCGTCCATTTGTAAGTCACGGCTATACCCACAGTGGTCGTCCATTTGTAAGTCACGGCTATACCCACAGTGGTCGTCCATTTGTAAGTCACGGCTATACCCATAGTGGTCGTCCATTTGTAAGTCACGGCTATACCCACAGTGGTCGTCCATTTGTAAGTCACGGCTATACCCACAGTGGTCGTCCATTTGTAAGTCACGGCTATACCCACAGTGGTCGTCCATTTGTAAGTCACGGCTATACCCACAACGTGGCTTCGCAGTTTCGTGTACCTCTGTGAAGCAGTTTATTAGTTCTCTGGTTTGCAAACTGAAGGTGGCTGGTCGTGATCAAGAGAGTTCTGAGTGTTGTGTCCGTCTGTCGAAAAGCAAAGCGCATCGAAATCAGTCTGACATTATAAACAGACAGACATACGACAGGCTCAAACAAGAAAGAGAGAGAGACCGGGAAATGGAGAGAGAGAGAGAGACACACACACACACACACAGAAAGAGACAGACAGACAGACACAGAGAAGATGAGAGAAAGAAAGAGAGAGATAGGCAAAGAGTGAGGGAGGAAAAAGAGAGAGGGAGGCAAAGAGAGAGGGAAGGAAAGAGAGAGAGAGGGAAAGAGAGAGGGAGGAAAAGAGAGAGGGAAGGAAAGAGAGAGAGAGGGAAAGAGAGAGAGAGAGCGAGAGAGAGAGAGCGAGAGAGAGAGACAGAGAGAGACAGAGAGAGAGACAGAGAGAGACAGAGACAGAGACAGAGAGACTGCGATAGTTTATTCAACTGAGGTCACAGCCCCATATGAACAAGGGGCAATAACAAAATTTGTAAATGTTATCACAACTGTCAGTGTTTATACAACTGATTTCGCAGCTTAATAAAGAAATAAACTAAGACAATACTGTCTCTCTGAGCTTAAGAGCTCTATATAGATACCATGCCAGGTAGTACTATCACCAGTAGATGCCGTCAATAAACATAATCTTAACAAACATGGATATTCATAATACTTCTTTGGAATATGTTTCGAACGGAGATCATTCAGGGCAGGACACTTCAACACAAAATGAACTTCGTCTTCAGTTGTTTCCCTGCACAAAGGACACAGCGTTACTGAATTGCATACATTTTAAAAAAAAATAACGATACTGATGTGTATTAATTTCAGAAATACCAAATCTAAATCTAGTCAAAATAAATCGTAAATAGACGGTCTATGTTAGATATAAGATAGTTCTTCACAAGCAGAAGTATACGATCTGTACAAATCAAATCTATCACTCTCGAATGTACATGCTCCTCCCAATGTTGCCACCTACAGTCTATGACAGAGAGACAGAGAGAGAGATACACAGACAGGGAGAGACGGGGGAGGGGGGGGGGGGGCAGAAAGAAAAACAGACAAACAATTAAATACATTACACTTACTTGGGTGAGTCAACGAGACGAAAGCTAACAGCTTCAAATGGATGGATAGATTTCTCTCACGGGGTCCCACACCGATCACTTTGTGGAGCGCAGTGACAACAACAACAACAACAGTAATAATAAATATAATAATTGTGTTGTCTGAACACAGCGGGGAGCAACAATGAAACTAAACTGCAACGAACAGTTCCAACAAACAACGGCAACAACGAACAACGGTTCCAATCACGTTTTTTTTAGGCTGAAAGTTGATTAACTCACTCAGTACGGCCAGTCCTCTCTTCTCCTCTACACAGACCCCTCGGATGTCCAGTGGGTGTCTCTATGACCCAACCTTTAGCTTCCGTCGTCAGAATTGTGGTATTCTTTGTCAACATTCACCTCTTCAGTGTAAGAGCCTTCCGCTTGTAATATTTTGATGGTTGTAATTGGGGTGAAACGCTGTTAACGTCGTCTCTTTCGCCGTTCGTATGGAGAGAGTTAACAGACAGCGAAACACATGGGCTTGTGAGGTGTGTACAACTAACCAACTGCAGAGCGTTCACTGAGTGACAAGATCTCAGTGTGTGCAGAACTGCTCGCGATTCACGTTTACCACCTTTCTCAATATCGCTCGCTGCGCCTTAAGGGGCGTGGCCCGCGAACACGAGAAAGAAGTTCATGGGAACATACTATATATATATATATATATATATATATATATATATATATATATATATATATATATATACAGCCCGCAGACTCGTGTACAGACGGGAGTAGAAGAAGTAGAAGAAGAACAAGAATGTAATATAAAGGAGTAACATTTCAAAATCGTTATTTTAATTTGTATTTCTTTTTATCACAACAGATTTCTCTATGTGAAATTCGGGCTGCTCTCCCCAGGGAGAGCGCGTCGCTACTCTACAGCGCCACCCCCCCCCCCCCCCCCTTTATTTTTCCTGCGTGCAGTTTTATTCGTTTTCCTATCGAAGTGGATTTTTCTACAGAATTTCTCCAGGAACAACCCTTTTGTTGCACACGGGACCTCGGTTTATCGTCTCATCCGAATGTCTAGCGTGCAGACCACCACTCAAAGTCTAGTGGAGGGGGAGAAAACATCGGCGGCTGAGAGTGCTGGGATTCTCTCGCTTCCTAGGCGGACGCGTTACCTCTAGGCCATCACTCCACTGATTTATTTACTGATTATCGCTGACAGTCAGGTTGCACTTAGTACATTATAAGTACACAGAAAAAATCCAAGAAAAAAACGGAATTGTTTGTGAGTGGGATGATAACAACACTGCTTCCCCCCCACAGTTCGGCTTCTTTAGAAGGCTTCACTGCGTTCGGACTAGTCCACATACGCTACACCACATGTACTACGGAGATGCCTGTTCAGCAGCGTAACACAGCACACTAATCGTTTAAAAAAAAAAAAAGAATAAATAAACGATAATCATGATCATAAAATAATGAAAGATAAGTTAACACAGTTAGGCGTTGAGAAAAAAAAAAAGAATACATAAACGATAATAATGATAATAAAATAATGAAAGATAAGTTATACTTACATTGAAATATTGTGCAGGGAAACTCAAGTTATGTTAAAAGTTAATGTCAAAGGTCAAATAGCCTTTTAAGGACCCCTGGACAGTGAACTCGTACCCACTGTGTCCTCCAGAGCTCGGCATAGGAAGGCGGGGGGCCCAGTCCTTTCCTTCCTGCTGTTTTAACCCCTTCACAGCTGCTGACGACGCAGGAGCAATGCCAAAAGAAAAGAGTGGCCCACCCACACCCACACCCACATCCACCTATTGCTTATATAAGTGAGGTAACACCGAGGCATTCCGAGGAGGAAGGTGGCAGAATGGTTAAGACGCTCAGCTGCCAAAACAGAGATTCCCTCAGGGTCTGGGTTCGATTCCCGTTCTAGCCCTCTTGTTTTCCCACGTTTGACTGGGGAAATTAAACTGAGCGTCTTGTCACTCTGGACGAGACGATAAACCGAGGTTTATCACGCCGAAACAGGACCTCGAGCCCTGATCAGTTGTGAAGTTATGTCAAAGGAATGATTATCAGGCGTTCAATGCCTGACCATTTCTGCTGACACAGTGCCTCACCAAAGTAGTAGTAGTAGTAGTAGTAGTAGTAGTGGTAGTAGTAGTATTTACCATTACTATTATTGTTGTGTCTTATCGTTACTGTTTTTGTTGTCACAAGGACAGATTGGAAGACTACGCAATGCCTAAAATCTTTATCCTGGAGTAATACAGTTTTTTTTTAATCTTAAAAAAAAGAAAAGAAAAAAAAGTACATACTCTAAATCTGACAATTTACCCAGAAATGAAAGAATTTGTGATAAATGTTCCACAAACGACATTGCTGATGAGTGTCACTATTTGTTTGTGTGCTCATTTTTTGAAAGCATCAGACAAAAATGTTTATGTAGGTATTATAGAATCCGCCCAAGCACCATTACATCCCACCTATTATTTTCTGAAAAACAAAACAAAACAAAAACAAAAACAAAACAAGAGAGGCAAAGCTTTCAAGACTCACTTGTGATACACTTAAAAAAAAAAACCCAAGCTTTTTATGTATTGAGTATAATTTCAAAATGTAATGTTTAAGATGAGAAAGATTAGTTTAAAGCAAATGAAGTCCCCTAGCATTAATTACAGAGTAATTTCCCTTTTTTACTATCTGCACCAAAAACGTTTGCAAATAAATAAAACTTCCATGCTTAACAAAAGAAGTTCCTGTTTAAACCAAAAAAAAAAAAAAAAGAAGATAATAATAACTGCTCTGTGTTGGGCCAGAATATCAGATCAAAGTGCCAAGTTTAGAGAATACAAAAAATATAAATATAACAGTAAATGCAGTTTGCATATAATTAGGCTTCATTTAAAAAAAAAAATGTGCTTATGCCTAATTTGGTGTCAACTGACAAAGTATTTGCAGAGAAAATGTCAATGTTAAAGTTTACCACGGACACACAGACACACAGACACACACACACAGACACACACACACACAGACAACCGAACACCGGGTAAAAACATACACTCACTTTGTTTACACAAGTGAGTCAAAAATACTGTTAAAACTTAAATCCTTGGTTTCTGCTATTCGCAGCTCTCCTAATAAATGTTTTTTCTATTGATACGATTTTTATATTTTTTTTCGTTTTTCTAATTGATTTTATGATGTTTTTTTGTATGTTTGTTTGTATTATGAGTGAAATAGTACTTGTCAATGTGTTTATTAAGTGATTGAACGAATGAGCCTACTTCTTGTTTTTGACATCACTCTTTTTGTATTCATTGGAAATGTGTAAATGATGAACGTATGTAATGTTTCAATACCCCTAGGGGACACACGAAATAAACTCCTTGCCTTGCCTAAAAGGCGTATGTAACCTCGTTGAGCATTCTAAGGTCATTGACTACACACACACACACACACGCACGCACACACACACACACACACACACACACACACACACACACAAATTGACATTGTTCCCCGAGAATATTATTAACAAAGAAAAGATACCGAATCCGTCAGCTTGCTTTTCAAGATTAATAACTTTCTTCCGTATAAAACTTGATGCGCTGAAGACAAAGTATAGTAAAAATGTTACATGCATCTGTGGTGAGCAGTTCAGCTTGCATCATTGTTTGTTTCACTGTCAGCAGTTACGTACCTTCTTGCCCAAGTATTTAAAAGAGAATAACTATTCTGCAGATGATTTTTGGAAAGTTATTTCTGATGAGGTTCTTATGGTCGAACTTTCACAGGCATTAGTTCATAGCGCTATTTCTACATTCCTTTAATGTACTTCAGAATTGTGTAAATGGTTTTTGATTATTATCATCATTGTTGAATTGTTACTGTTAAATCTAATTGCATGTTAATTATGTATTTCTTGGTAGTATTTTACCTTTTATATTTTCCTCTTCCCCCCACCTCCTTTTTTTTCTAATCGTCTAATATCACTGAGAGTGAAAAGACGCTAAACTAAAGAACGAACACACACACACACACACACACACACACACACACACACACACACACACAAAACCAGCCCCAAACCAGGTCAGTCACAACTGTTACGTGATTCTGGCGACGTAATGGAAGGGATTCTTTTAAATATTGCGCTCGGTT
>NC_134904.1:14139074-14141574 GCF_041734735.1 Babylonia areolata | reverse complement strand
CCGACTTCAGCTTAGCAGGACAAAAAATCATTTCATATTTCATATTTTTCATTTTTTTCTGTTTTCAGTGGCAAGGGCACAAACAAACATTGGATCAGTATGTCGCAACATCATCAACTCCCTGGACTGCAGATTCTTTGACTTTAAACCCATCTGTGCGACTGGTGGAGTTGAGTTCAACACTGAGTAAGTTTATCTGTGCGACCGGTGGAATTCAGTGCATTACTGAGTAAGTTTATCTGTAGAAGTGGTGGAATTCAATGCACTACTGAATAAGTTTATCTGTAGAAGTGGTGGAATTCAATGCACTACTGAGTAAGTTAATCTGTGCAAGTGGTGGAATTCAATGCACTACTGAGTAAGTTAATCTGTGCAAGTGGTGGAATTCAATGCAGTACTGAGTAAGTTTATCTGTGCAAGTGGTGGAATTCAATGCAGTACTGAGTAAGTTAATCTGTGCAAGTGGTGGAATTCAATGCACTACTGAGTAAGTTAATCTGTGCAAGTGGTGGAATTCAATGCAGTACTGAGTAAGTTTATCTGTGCAAGTGGGTGGAATTCAATACACTACTTAGTAAGTTATATCTGTGCAAGTAGGTGAATTCAATGCACCTACTGAGTACGTTATCTGTGGGAAGTGGGTGGAATTCAATGCACTACTTAGTAAGTTAATCTTGTGGAGTGGTGGCATGAGTCACAGCCACTGAGAAAATCCCTGGACTTGCCGATTCTTGGACACTGGTGGAGTTGAGTTCAACACTGAGTAAGTTTATCTGTGCGACCGGTGGAATTCAGTGCATTACTGAGTAAGTTTATCTGTAGAAGTGGTGGAATTCAATGCATTACTGAGTAAGTTTATCTGTAGAAGTGGTGGAATTCAATGCATTACTGAGTAAGTTTATCTGTAGAAGTGGTGGAATTCAATGCATTACTGAGTAAGTTTATCTGTAGAAGTGGTGGAATTCAATGCACTACTGAATAAGTTTATCTGTAGAAGTGGTGGAATTCAATGCACTACTGAGTAAGTTAATCTGTGGAAGTGGTGGAATTCAATGCACTACTGAGTAAGTTTATCTGTAGAAGTGGTGGAATTCAATGCACTACTGAGTAAGTTTATCTGTGGAAGTGGTGGAATTCAATGCACTACTGAGTAAGTTTATCTGTGGAAGTGGTGGAATTCAGTGCACTACTGAGTAAGTTAATCTGTGCAAGTGGTGGAATTCAATGCACTACTGAGTAAGTTTATCTGTGCAAGTGGTGGCATTGAGTTCAGCACTGAGAAATCCCTGGACTGCCGATTCTTTGACTTTAAACCCATCTGTGCGACTTGTGGGGTTGAGTTCAGCACTGAGTAAGTTTATCTGTGCGACCGGTGGAATTCAGTGCATTAGTGAGTAAGTTTATCTGTGGAAGTGGTGGCATTGAGTTCAGTTTCAGTTTCAGTTTCAGTAGCTCAAGGAGGCTTCACTGCGTTCGGACAAATCCATATACGCTACACCACATCTGCCAAGCAGATGCCTGACCAGGAGCATAACCCAACGCGCTTAGTCGGGCCTTGAGAAAAAAAAGTGAATAAATAATAGATAAGCTTACATAACTAACTAACTAACTAAATAATAATTATAATATAAACAAAGGTAGTAGTAATAGTAATAATAATAAAATAATAAATAAATAAATAAATAAATAAATAAATAAATAAATAAATAAATATGACAACAATGATGATAAATAAGCAAATAAATGTAAAACATGAAGACACACATTCACACATACACCCACACATGTATAACAGATATGCACCAAACATTTACACAAACATTGAGTTCAGCACTGAGAAATCATAATCAATGTACAATATAGTAGGCTATGCTCATAATCATAATCAAAATAATGTTTATTGATTCTTTCTGTTTTTACATTTGAAACATCACCTGTAATGTGTGGAATGAATGTATGAAACGGTGTGATATTTTTACATTTGTTTCTTCGTTATATTCCTAAAAGCTGTTGTTGTTGATGTTTTTTTTTCTTTTTAATTTTTTTTTTTTTACAGTGCTGGTCTCCATATTGTTTACTTGTCTATATTGTGATAATGCACCTGACCGAATCTCTCTAGCTGGGATAATAAAGTTATTCTTATCTTATCTTGCCTTTTTTATATATTAATTTATCTATTTAATGCTCACACCTACAAACAATACAGTATAGCATTACACACAAAAGTACGCGAAAAAAAGAAAGAAAAAGAAAAAAAACAAAACAAAAACAAATCAGTGAATTAGAAAAAAAAAATCATAGTAAAAGAGAAACCTATCGTTTAACCTTTATTTACCCTCTTTGCATATTTTGACTTTTTTTTTCCTGTTGCTATCGTTTAACCTTTATTTACCCTCTTTGCATATTTTGACTTTTTTTTTCCTGTTGTGCATTTTAAACATTTTTGTACGAATTTAAGGAACGAAGAATCACTTAACAAGTTCATCTGTGCTAGTGGCGG